>NW_015386666.1:825290-865351 GCF_001527695.2 Protobothrops mucrosquamatus | reverse complement strand
GGCAATAAAAAGCTTATCTACAGAGTAAACTTCATTGAACTGTTACTACAGCAGATTACTATTCCCATGTGATTTCTAGGGAGCGTAGCATTCTTTGGGATTTATTATAAGAATCTCTGCCTCCTTTTCAGACCAGTTGACTAATTTCCTATTATGCTCTAAAATCTTCTCTACTGAAAAATAAATTCATAAAAATTGGACCATCCTTGTATGTCTTCTATTTTTTCCAGATTGGTCCCTTCAAATGTATTGACTGTGGTTCCCAGATATCCTAGCTATTAAGGCAAAGCTTGGTTGGAAATTTTGGAGTTTCATCCAAAGAAGGAGAAAGGCTACCACGTTGGGCCTCTTCAGGCCTTCTCAGGCAATGCTAGTGACTGTCAGGTTTTAAGAATAATATAGCTTGAACTGTAAAATCATTCAAGAATCTTCTTAGCCAAACTCCTTAAAGATATAATAATACTATTCTTCTGCAGAGTCATTGCAAATATAGATCAAAATCATACATGTTATTTTGTATCATTTGGGTTGGTATTAATAAAAGTATTGCCCAACAGTAGATTAGACTTAGTCCAATTAAAATTATTTAAGCTTAAGGAAATTTTTAAAAGGAATACTTAAAATGAAGTTCATTTCAGTTGAGAGGCCTTCATTTGATTTACTGTTACCTGAAATGCTACAGTCCATCTTTTCTAAAGGGAATACAGGGGAATTATTATGCTATATTTCTCCCCCACCCCATACATATACATATGACTATCCTCTGGAATAAGCCTTCCTCTGAGCTTCAGACAACTCCCACTCTAATCCTGTTCCAGAAAGCCTTAGATCTGGCTGTTCTCCCTTGGGGTAGGGTGGATAAAAATTCCTCTATACTTAATCAGAGGTGTCTGATATTGATTGTATATGTATTGATGTTAGTGTTCAAATTGTCATTCTATTATTTCCTTCATTATATTTCCTATTTATTTTAACCATGTGGCTGCTATGAGCCAACAACAACAATGGCATGTAATCAATTAATCAATCAATTGGTTTTTGTTGTTATTATTATGAGCCACCCGGAGACATTCTGAAGTTGGGAGGCACTAAAACCTAATTTCAGGTAGTCCTTGAGTTACAACCATAACGGAGCCTGTCCATCGCACTTGTGAGTTGTGACAATTGTAAATCTGATCACCCACACTGACCTGATTTTACAACCTTTTTTGAAGCAGTTGTTAAGCAAATGCTGCAGTTATTAAGTGAGCCAATGAATTGCTATAGCCTGGTTTTGTCAAAAACTGGAAGTAAAACTGTCTTTCAGCAAAACTGTCATAAAACGTGGTCATGTGACCATGGGACACTGCAAATGTGGCCTGGTTACTGAGTGCCCTAAGTGCGATTGTGTGACTGCGGAGAGGGGCTGACCATCATAGCTTTGGATCTGGCTGCTAAATTCCCCAGTGTAATTCTAAGATTACCTGTAAATAACTACTGAGATTTTTTGCACTTCAGGAAACATAACTAAAGAAGGAACAAATTATAAATATACTTACCAGAACTCTTTATCAATATTTGATGATATCTTTGATTCAGGGTGGATTGCCTTATGAAGAAAGGTTTCCTTTCCTCTTATTTGCCTCTAAAAACATATAGAAAATGGCTTTGGAAGTTTCATATTATCTGATCATCACGTTAGAATCAGTAATAAGCTATCATTATATCGAAAGAAATGAATTGTTTTAATACATTATGTGAAATGTATTTTCCATTTTGTGTAAAAATCTTATTAATATGATTCAATGCAGCCTATATAATAGAGTGTGCTAATCTTGTGTAACATTTCACTCAGGTATTCGTACAGTATCTAACTAATTAATTATCCACCATTATGTACTGATTATCATCTTATAGCATTTTTGAAATATTCTTGGAGAAAAATCTAATGAACTGACCCTGAGTTGTCTATGAAATCTAAACTATTGTATTCTTCCACATTGAATCTATCTTAGAAAAAAACAAAAGTTCCTTCACATAACTTTAGAGCTACTCAATGGGCAGAGCCTTTCTTTTTAGGCACATTTACCTGCTGAAAAGCTTCGCCCGCTTTTGAAAGAGTAACATTGCATCGGCTCTAAAAAGATGATATTGACTTCATAGCCTTTAAGATTCAATGCACAGAACTGTGATAAAACTATCCTTTCTTCTTTCTTTGTTAGAAAAAGCTATTTAAACATTAGATTGATGGCACTGTGGGTCATTCTTTACTACACTGCCTTTTCTTCAGCAGTGCAGGGATGGGATGTAATCACAATTTCTGATTTTTATTTGTGCACATGTACATAACCTCACATTCATGCATATGCCATACTATCACTCTTTTATTGCTCTGTTTGAAATTGGGCAGGACAGTATATTTTTGCAATAAAAAAATAATGTGTAGAAATTTATACACATTTTCATCAGCTCTAGATAATAAATCTTATGATCAAGTAGTTGCTCATGTGGGGAAGATTTATATAACTAAGTCTACTTGTGAGACATGCATGAGTAGGTTGAAGAACATGTATATACCTGAGCTTGTCTCATCAAAAGCAGAGGAAATAAAACAAATGTTCATATTTCAAGTATATTTTCATGTCAAAGATCATAAAAGGAAGTCTTCTATGAATATGCTTGCTGCGAGTGTTTTAAAGTATTAACAACTCATTCCCTAAATATGCACATAACATGCATAAAGCACTTAACTTTTTGACAAATAGTGACATATTTGAAGACAGGTGACAATACCTGAGCACAAATATTGACAAACAACATGATTTTAGCAAAGGAATAATGAATGATATGTTATTACCCAAAGCTAATTAAATTTATGACTGATAACTAATACGGATGAATATATTTTTCCATTTTAATTTTACCAATTTCCCATTTTTCTTGTCCTTAGTTATTACAGTTTCAGTTTTTTGCCTCTTTTAAAAGACAACACAATAATTGCCATGCATAGTTTTTATTTCCCATAATGTTTGCACTGTATGCATATTTTGGTAAAATAAAATTCTTTAGAATATGCTCTTCAGCAATATTTTGTGTATATTTCCAGTAATATATGTACTTTTCCTAATGTATAACTACCATTACCAGCATGCTTTGTATTTAATCTTCCAAATCCTCTCTCCTCACCCCCAAGACTACTAAATATCTTAGCAAACCTTTGGTAATGGGTCTATTTGGACTTGGCAAGCACCTCCTCCATCTCCCTTACCCCATGTGTGTATAAAATTGCCACTTTACTAGACAATCTGTTCCTGTTTGAGCACCATTTATATGTCATAGTTTGCCTGGATTCTTTTAGAACAAGAGATGTTTTTTGGTTGACCAGGATGACAAACCACATATTCCTCCCTAGATTCTTCCTTCTGTTCTAACTCTCTCTGATCCAATCTGCCTTCCTTGTTTTTCAACTCTTGTATAAGCTCTTGAAAGTTTTCTCCTGGCTTTTTAATTTTCCTCCCCATTTCCTTTTCTTCTGCTCAAACTCCTCATGAAAATCGCTTATGACTCTCTCCCATTGTTGTTTCTCCTCCCTTTGAGATTTTACAATTTCAAAATCAGCCATCTATATACTGCATTCCTGCCAGAAAGATTAGACATTACTATTTATAATCACATAATATTAAATAATATATGAGTGATACCCTCCATGAAAACGCTGATTACAATCAAAATACTGTCACAATGATTTGGGATGCACGCCAGGGAAATTGTATGATTTCATGTAACTTTTTCCATTGCTCCCTTTGGGTTGCTGAAATTGTGCATGACACCTGGTCTGATATAAATCAGGTATGAATTTTAAATGAAAATATTCAAACCTGAAGATTCTAAGCACACATAAAAAAATAAGTATGTTCCACAGAATTTGCTTGCTTTGTTGGGAATAGTTTTCTGAACAATTGGCTAAGAGACCAATTGTATTAATAAATTGTTTGATGTATGTTTTTTCTTTATTCTTCAGAGCGTGAAGCAAAAGAGTCCTGTGCTTGGTTACGGGCTGCTGGATTCCCCCAGTATGCTCAACTTTATGAAGGTATGTTTTATAAATCCATGGTTAATCCATAATCTTAGTTACAGCAAAAACTATTGTGTTTGTTTTGACGTTATATTGTTGAAGGACGAACACCTGCACTTTCCAAAATGTGAGAACTAAATCTGGTAGATTTCATCAATAGGAACACTGTTGATGATCTTGGGTTAACTATAAAATTGCATTGAATTAAAGAATTAAATCTGCATGTTGAGATATTCTTGGGCTCAGTAGTGTATAGATGTACCTAAACTAATGTGCAACATTTTTTGCAGTGTTTTCTAAACTTGAAAAAAGGAGAATCCAAAAGGAACCTAATAGTTTGGCTGGCAATGTCAAAAAATTTAGGTTTTGCCTGGGCTCCACCCATAATTTTTTGAGAATGACCACCAGATGCCTTTCAAAGGCCAAATGGAATGTTTAGTGTTATATGCTCAAGTTATTTTATTGGCAAGTAATTTGTATGATGTCACTATACAATTGATATGTGCTTTTCATTAAAGACAGTGCTAATAAAGGTGATGTGGTAAATGCAGAAGAGTAAAAGAACTTTCTACTGGACTAATGTAGCCTACCCTAATTCCTTGTCCTTCAAATACGTTGAACCTTTACTTTCTATATTTATCAGCCAAAGGGATGGAGAGTAGAAAAATCAGGCAGGGAAGGAACAATAACTGTTTTTCTAGACTAGTGATCAGAACTGAATGTTACTTATTTACAAAAAAAGTTGAAAAATGAATATTCTATTCTAATGTTGTATTGCATTCAGAACACAATATATTAATATAATTTTAATGAATAAATTTTAACATTTGTTTTGTTTATGCTGTCTGAAAATGTATCCAATATTTTTCAAAGTCAAGTGTTTGTTGCTGTGGAAATAAGTACCTCTTCTCTTGTAGATTACCAGTTCTCTATTGATATTGCTGCTGTGAAGAAAGACCATGATTTTCTTGACAAAGACCTTGTAGAAACTCTTTGTAGGTAATGTGCTTCTGTTTCACACTATTATTTTAGTATACTTTGTAAAAGTTATAGCATTTTAGACATTGCAGAGGATTCTGCAAATTTTAGACAAATATTGATAGTTACCAGCCTCTGCTGGAAATCATGACTTTCATTCATCCTCAGTTTACAGCAGCTCAGCTGGTTCCCAAAGCTGGGCCTCAAGTAACCTTGAGCTTTCTGAGTAATTGGAAAATGCAACGTGTTGGCCTTAAAAAAAACATGCTGTGTTTTCAAAGAGTATTAGTTATGAATGAGTTCACCAGACACATATATGAATTGTTACTTCTGTTGGCAAACTGGAAGGAAACAATTTCACAATACCTTTTCTATAGAAGATTGTTGGTGTTCTAGCATTTTAATTTTATTTAGCTTCTCACACTAAACGTGTAACAAGATAAAAGTAGTTTGTCCTGAAATGGATCAAAATATTATTAACTAGTGTTTCTCGAAGTGGTCTTGCTTAGGATCTGACAAATATCACAGATGGAGAATCATGTCTTCTGCCATTGTCACTTCAAGTGGGTGTAATGAATCCAACTGGACTGGATTTAATTGAAGAACTAAAGACTTAAATTCTTCCATATCTTTGGCAATCTGTTTCAAAGTTTTGAAAAGGCCCCAGAAGATGGGACATTATTTTTGCTTAAAACCAGTAAGCTTAAATTGGCTTATTGCCTTCATTAAAATATAGGTGTTCACGTTGGAAAAAAATAGCATTCTTTTTAAAAAATGGATTCTGTCATTGTTTAAATATTTAATCTTGAGGAGATCAACTCATGCTTAAAAAAGGACACCAAGATAGAGTTTATAGAAAACAGGTGTTATGAAATAGTAATTCCAAGCCAACCAAATAGAGGGACCTAATAAATAAAGAGAAAAGTTTATTCAGCAATGATTGTTGGATCTGCCCTCAGGAACAGATACCAACATTAGAATGGTTATACTACTCATAACAGGTATGTCTCTATTTCTCACTGATTTAATGTATGCTTTTGTTTTATATGGCTTATATTTCCTGCACATACAAAGGTACTTTGCCTCCTACATGTCATTTAAAATATTCTAAATGGTAAACTATTCTGACATGAGTACTTACTGTACTGCTTTGGTTCCCTTGTACCTGTCCGTTTGGTATTCTTTTAATTACTTTCAGTTTTTAGATTTTATTGCAATTAAAATAGTAAAGCACAAATATTCAGTCTTGTTATTTTTGTGGGAACTGTTCAGACATTTTTGTGATGTATTTTGATACATCATTCAAGTTGCCATACCAGTATGTCCTAGTGTCCAAGGATTGGGGTCCAGCAACAGGTCTCCTCAACAGTAGCCCCCCTCATCTGGAACAGACTGCCTTCAAAGACAGCCACTTTCCTTTGGTCATCCAGAAAGACTATTAACACAGTGCTTTTACAAAAACTCTGAAGCAAGAAATGTCAGTTAACTGGAGACAAATGCTTGGAGGGTAGGTGATTCCTGGCTCAGATGATGGTATTGTTTGTTTGTTTGTTTTTGCTTAAACAGTATATAAGCGTATTCATAGGAATTAACTATGCATCTTGCATTCAAATCAAAGGAGGAACTAAATTTGATATTATGAAGAGCTATTCAATAAATTCAGTATGATTCTTGTTTTATTTTTAGACGACTAAACACACTGAATAAATGTGCCTCAATGAAACTTGATCTGAACTTCCAAAGAAAAAAGGCAAGTATATGCGCATTCATATTTTTTATGTAAATGAAAATACTTAAAATCTCCTGAAATCAAAGCCACAGAGGATGTTGTATCTAATTGTTGTATCTTAAATACAATTGTTATCTCCCTGTAATTTTTGCATCATCCAACTGTATAATACATAGACTCTATTGATAAGAAAATGGAAAGAATGTTTTTATTATCAATCATCACTTTGTTTTTGAAGATTGACTATGATGATGATGATGATGATGATGATGATGATAGTAGTAGTAGTAGTAGTAGTAGTAATAATAATAACAATAGTAATAATAGTAATAGTAATAAAAAGTTGGAAGGGATCTTGGAGGTCATCTAGTCCAACCCCCTGCTCAGGCAGGAAACCCTATATCATTTCAGACAAATGGCTGTCCAGTCTCTTCTTAAAAACTTCCAGTGTTGGAGCATTCACCGCTTCTGGAGGCAGGTTGCTCCACTGATTAATTGTTCTAACTGTCAGGAAATTTCTCCTTAGTTCTAAGTTGTTTCTTTCTTTGGTTAGTTTCCATCCATTGCTTCTTGTTTTACCTTCAGGTGCTTTGGAGAATAGCTTGACTCCCTCTTCTATTGGCAGCCCCTGAGATATTGGAACACTGCTATCATGTCCCCTCTCGTCTTTCTCTTCATTAAACTAGACATACCCAATTCCAACAACTGTTCCTTATATGATGAAGCAAGGTTCATAACTTATCAATATGCTTTTCCTAATGCATCCTAGAAAATTAGTTTCAGAAGAAGATCAGATCAGAATAGAGCTGGACGGGATCTTGGAGATCTTCTAGTCCAGCCCCCTGCTAAAGCAGGAGTCCCTATATCATTTCAGACAAGTGACTGTCCAGTCTCTTCTTAAAAACCTTGAGTGATGAAGCACCCACCATGTCTGAAGGCAAGCTGTTCCACTGGTTAATTGTCCTCACTGTTAGGAAGTTTCTCCTTAATTCCAGGTTGCTTCTCTCCTTGATCAGTTTCCATCCGTTGTTTCTTGTCCTGCCCTCTGGTGCTTTGGAAAATAAATTGACCCCCCTCCTTCTTGTGGCAGCCTCTTAAATACTGGAATATTGCTATCATGTCCCCCCTAATCCTTCTTTTCTCTAGACTGGCCATTCCCAAATCCTGTTTCTGTACTGTTTATATCTTCCTTCCACACACACACATACACACACACTCACTCACTCACACACACATACACACAAATAGAGAATGGTTTTCTCCAACTCCTTTTTAACTGCTCACTAAGAATCTGGGGATTTGAACATATCTGCAAAGTAGCAAATGAAAGGGATTGTATTGTAACAATTCCCAAGGGTCTTTTCAAAATACAAGGAAAGCCTGTTTGGTTAACTAGATAATCTGAGTGTGACCCTACAATATGATTCCCTGCCAGATAAAAAGCAACAGACTTTTTTTGTTTTTGCTTTATTTTCTTTCATTTGTGCTGACTTATTAAAATAAAGTTTGCCATGTTTACAGCTCATTGTATAACACAGGCGTTATCTAAGGCTTAAGGGGTTTTAAGAAGGAATGTAGAAAATGCTGTTCGATATGAAAACTTTTGTAAGGGAGCCAATAACATTTTATTTACAGGGCACTCCTCTCCCCGGGGCACTTTTTAATCAGGAACTTGCATAGTACAGATCATTGCTCCAAGGAACCTTTTACAGATTGGATTCTCTCTCAAAATGCTTGACAAATTCTTGTTATTGGTGCTGGAGAAGTCATTGCCAGCAGTGCTTGAAGCAAAATAAGAAGGATTTGGATGGGATAGGATGCCGATGCTGTTTCATTTCATTCCTTTTCAAGTAGATTTAAAGCAGGCAGTCATACCATTTGTCAGGCTCAAAAAATATGAGCTGTATTCTGAAAAAGCTCAAGCACAAAATGCCTATTGATGGCATTCCCTCAATTGTGGAACCTCAGGAAGGCTTCTCTACTAAATCTCACCAGAAGGGCAGATTCTATTTGGAAAAGACAGAAAAATCTAGGCCCTAGGCCGTGTTGGGCTTTAAAAATGGGTATCTAGTGGCTTGAATTTCACTGACAAGCTGACTGACAGCATGCAATTCCAGCAATAGTGGTGTTACATGGGGGAGTCTGGGTAATACTTCTACCAGTGCATGACGAACTGCCTGAATGGTCTTTGAAGGCAGTCCCATGTAAAAGCAAATTACAATAGTCTGATCATATGATGACAAGGGTTCAAATAACCAAGAGCAAATCTTCTTGTTATTATATATTTGTCTGTGAACTTAGGTCTCCCAATGACTCACATCTCAGAAAATACACCTCAGTGTTCTTCCCTTTTCCTCTGTTGTCTCTGTATCAACATTTAGTGTGAAAATTCCTTAGAACAAAGAAGTAATTTTCCGCTTTGGGCATAAATTACTTGGGTGATCTTGCTAATCAGGGATCAGGTATAATTAGGATGATGTCATGATATGCTTTTCAATCCAACAGACCTTTAATCTGAAGTCCCATTCTTTTCAGTAATAATTGTTCATAGAAAAATATACATAATATTTTAGCTTTGACAACCTATGAAGACAAATACAGACAACTCAAGATGAGAACTAAAAATAATTAAGAAATGAAATCTTTTTTTCAATACAAAAGGATTTTTTTCAGAAAATCTAAGTACTTACAATTTTATTTTAAGTAAAATTGTACTTTTATTTCCTGTGTATATGAAATTATCCAGATAATAATTTTATTTCTTTGCTTCATATGATCTCTAATTTTTATGTGCATCATAACAGAAGGACCTTCAGTAACTTTGTTTCTTGTGAATAATGTAATTGTACTCTATTTTCAGATGCCTCTAGGGAAGTAGACAGATGTTCAAAGCACATTAAGACACTTTAATATTCTGTCATTCAATAAATCATTATTTTACTGCATTTGCCTTTACCCCTCCCCATATGCAGCCAGGTTCCATAGTACTAGTTTAGCATCTACATAGCTACTCAGTATCAACAGAATTTTATCTATTTTGCATTCCTACCAAAACATAAAAGAAATTTTGAAAACGTACCACTATAGCACATCCTTTCCCAATGTAGTGCTTCTAAAAATATTGAACTCTACTTAGCTATTACAATACTTTGCCATCTAAGCTTTGGCACTTCAAGACCCTATACCAGTGATGGCAAACCTTTTAGAGACTGAGTGCCCAAAAACTGGCCCTGCCACCGCTTCACCCCCTGCCCTGCCTCCGTTCCGCCCCCAGTCCATCTGCCCGCAGGGCCACTCACCGCCTCCAGGGCCCACCACAGATTGCCCAGCAGCGCCATGGCAGCCACGCCCTCTGCCCGCGCCCCACAGCATCAACTGTGCGTGATGGGGTGTGAGGGCAGAGTCTTGTCTACGCTGCCTGGCTGCCTTGTCCTTGGCTGCACTGCTCCGCGTGGACCACACTCGGAGGCGACTCTTCTTCAGGAGGGCTGCTGGTGAGGGGGTCATGGGGGGAGGCAAGGCTGAGGCAACGGCACTGTGCCCACAGAGTGGGCTCCGAGTGCCAACTCTGGCACCGTGCCATAGGTTTGCCACCACTGCCCTATACTCTTGGATGAGAAGCAAAACATTTTCAAAGAAAAAAACCAAGAAAGTACTGATCCATGGACTGGGGGTTGGGGACCCCTGCTATAGACCCCAACTCCTGTGTTTAGGAGCAGACACCTGAAAAAGTCAGAACCTTATCAAATTAGTAATACAGAAAGTCAATAATTCACATCAGAATCAGAGTCAATCATATAAAAAGTGTAAATAGGAAATAAGGCTTGTCACAAAATCAGGACAACTAAACTAGAGTCCAGAAACAGTCTTGAGTGTCAAGAGCCAAGATTTCAGCAAAAATAGAAACTTAGGAACACAGCTCAGACATTCTGAATAGCATGAGATCTTAGGAAACCAAAGTACTAGGGTACTATCTGGGCTTCCACTGCCATTCTTAAGAAACTTATAATTCTAATCAAACTAACTGCTACTCAAAAAGTCTTTATTTTTAGATCTTTCTTTAGATACTAATACATCTTTCAGTTTGAACCAGTAAAACCTACAGATTCCTTACGATTTAATGAAATTTCATTGTGATCCATGGCTGAAACTGCATCGTCTATTTCTAAGACAAGAAGAGCCTCTGGAATGTCCATTGATGGATATTTATTTTTTATCTATCTCTCTGTAAATGGCAAGAAAAATAGATTTTGCTGGTACAAGATGAGAAAGTATTTTGACCACCCAATGTCCTGATGACGATTGGAAACTGGTAGTTACAAATGTTTCTCCATCCCTAAGTGTGTGTTAGCTGGCACTCCTTAATATTAGGTTTGCTGATGGCTTCATCAACAGCAAACATAACATTAGTTTCCCATTGCTAATGGCAACAAAACATCCTTGATCTGCAGATTACTGATGGAGAGGGGGATAAAGAATGGGAGGAAAGCATGTATGTATGTATGTATGTATAGTATGGTATGTGTTTGGACGAGTGTAGATAAAAGGGTGTGCAAATGCATATGAAAAGTTGCATGTCATTAGTAGCCCAAAGTCTGCAAATCAAAAGTGATGAAAGATGAAAAATGATCTGTCAGACCTGTTATCAGTGGATGGATGGATGGATGGATGGATGGATGGATGGATGGATGGATGGACGGATATTCAAATGTTATGTATTGTTTTTCAGAGTGAAGACTCAGATGAAGAAGACCTTTGTGCCATCAGTAATAAATGGACTTTCCAAAGAGCAAGCCAGCGATGGTCTCGAGTGGAAGACTCTGATGCCTTAATTCATCAGTCAGGCAAACATGACTTTCAAGGGGACAGTAAAATGAAAATCACAACCAGCAATGAAAGTGTACTTACTGATTTGAGTGAGCCTGAGGTGTCATCTATTCATAGTGAGAGCAGTGGAGGAAGTGACCATAGGAGTCAGTCTGGAATCACAAGCCTCTTCAGGGAAACTAACTGTTCAGGACAATACTGTGTCAAAAACATTTCTGCGCAGGGTGGTCCTTCTTCCCAGCTTTCAGAAGTCTCTCCCAACTTCAGGAATGAGAAAACAACACGAACTAGAGCAAAAACCTTTCTGAAGCGTATGGAGACATTAAAACCCAAAGGACAACATGGAAAATTAAAAGGCTCTGGATTGACTAGTGTCTCAGTCATTGGTACACCTGTTCTGCAACATGAGCCCAGAACCTTAAAGGATATGCATTGCATGCAAGTGGAGAATGGAGACTTCCAAAATAAAACAGTTGCACTCCAAGATCCAGTCCGACAAGGGTCTCCATTTTCTGCCAATTATAGCAGTGAAAGCAGCCAACTGGAGATTAACAACAGTGCCGTAAGCACTCCTTCCTTAAAAGAACACAAATACCATGAAGCAAATAAACGGGGTGGCATGTACCTAGAAGACCTAGATGTTCTTGCAGGAGCAACATTGAGGCAAGCGATAGATCAAAACTGCAAAAATGAATTTCACTCCCAAGAAAACCTAATATTTCATATTCCCAAAGACCACAAACCAGGAACATTTCCTAAGGCACTTTCTATTGAAAGTCTCTCGCCTACAGACAATGTCCTGAACTGGAAGAGAGACAGCGTTTCATTAACCAACAAGACATCTAAAGAACACAAACCCCTTGTTTCCTGTTCAAAGGAAAGTAGAGTTAGCATTTATGACAATGTTCCAGGTTCTCATTTATGTGCCAGCACAGGGGATCTTCTGGATCTGGAAAGGGAAAATCTTTTTCCTCATTTGGATGATATTTTGCAACATGTCAATGGACTTCAGGAATATATTGATGACTGGTCAAAAAATGTATTACCAGAACAAAAAAATAATGCTTTATCCATTGGTGAATGTGAGTCGTTATCATGTCAGTCACCAAGTAAAATTTCTTTAGAGTTTGAACAGAACTCAGTGTCTGATGGCCACACAACACCAAGTGATACCGACCGAGATGGAACATCTCTCAATGAATCAGAAGCTACTGGTGTCAGAGAAAGAAGAGACTCTGGTGTTGGAGCATCCCTTACCAGACCAAACAGGTTTGTACCAGATCACACTTCCCTCAAGGAATGGGTAACTGGGAAATTAAAATATGCTGTTTTTCAATTATGCAGTTGTTCCTATATCGAAATCATAGCAATAAATTGCAGTTCACAATGCAATATATAATTTACAGTTTAAATTTTAAATCAGAGTAATCCCATAAAATCTTCCACTAAATTCTCTTGCCAACTTAAATGGTCAGAAATCACAACAATTACACCATCCTATAAAAATAGAGTCTCTGAATAACAGCTGTTTGAAATTTTCCAGCTACTTGAAACATTCTTTTAAGAGGATTAGATCAAGGATGGAGAATCTTGTTTACTTCAAAGACTGAGAGTAAGGTTTAACTCTATGATGAGCTGCGGTGGAGCAAACAGTGGATAATGCCCAAAGCAAAAGTGATTGGGAGGATTTGATTGATCTGAGCAAAGACAGAAAAGGCAATGCTGAAATTATATTGTTTGATATGGAAAAAGCCTTTGATATTAGTATTAATATTAGTAAATTACCATAGCCAAATGTGAAATACCAAATAAATCCAGATTCTATGTGGTCATTCTATAAAGATTTTTTTTCTTCCATTTAATCGTGTTCAATTCTCAGAGACTGCCTGGACAGGTACTTGCAGTTTTCAGAAGTGGTTTTTCATTGCCTCCTTCCTAGGGCTGAGAGAAAATGATTAGACCAAGGTAACCCAGCTGACTTTTGCCTAAGGCAAGACTAGAACTCATGGTTTTCCAGTTTCTAGCATGATGTTTTAATCACTACACTAAGCTGGTTCTACTATCTATAAAAATACGGTACTAGACAAATATATCTAATTTCCACGTTGATATTTGTTTAGATCCTTTAGTTTCTACTGGATCACTGGCTTTCAAAGTGTCCTCCTTTCAAGGCCTTCAAAGTCAAATAAATATATTACAATTTCTGTTTTTTTCCTAATACAATACATATTGATAGATATAACCCAAACATAGATATAACATAAACCAAACATCTTTCAGTTCTCAATCATTTTTAAGAATATAAAGGGGTCCTGAGACTAAAATGTTTGAGAACCACTGTACTAGATCATAATATCCATGGTATTTTGCACTGTTCAGCAGAATAAAATTGGTGCTATTTGCTGATGGCATGTTATTGTTTATTTCATACTTTGATTGTGACTCTGATGCACTTGATTAATATGATTGGATAAATTATGGGATATTCTTTAGCTCGTATAATTTAGAATTCATGCTAATAGCAATTGTAATTATCATTTCATATACACGCTGAATGTATTAATCAGTATTATTCCACCTCACATTTCTCAAATTATTATAATTCTTTGGATATTGATAGCCTTACCCTGGGGTGTGTGTAAATAATCTTAAAAAAATAATATATTTTTCAGGATACCTTATATTTTGCATAGAATTCTCATACACTTACCTAGGAGACATTTTCATTGTTCTGTACATTTCTATGAGAGTTTCCAATTCCCAATATCTAGAGTAAGTTGCAATTAAAAATAGAGACTTTGGTTTCTTGAATCTTGAATCAGACACACCTATGCATAGCTTTTTAACAGGTATTGGATTTTGCATAACCAGTTAGAAGAACTGTTTTGGGCTCAAAATATAATGAATTAGCAATATTTTCTGTCACTGATACATCAGTTCAAAACTATTTCTAGAATAGTATAAACATACTATTTCTGGAAAATTGCATTTTGATTCTTTTTCTCACACCAAATTGATACTCTGTGGTAATCTAGATTTTAAATATATATATATGGAAGATCTTGATAGATGCTGGGGTTTTTATTTTAGCTCAATTGTTGTATGATAATGATGTTATCATTTTTTATGTTAAAGGATAAATACAATTTGGCTGTTGCCACCCACTGGTAATATTAATAATTACAACATTTATTGATAATTCAGTTTGGATCAGTAGATTTTTTAGCTTGGGAGATACTTAATTTATGAGAGGTGATCGCTAAATCATATGAGAGAAAAATCCCCATACTTATTTATAAATAAATATAAATCAAAGTGATATGCAGACTGAACGGAATAAGGACCCCCTTTTTGTTTAAGCAACATAAAACTGTCTTTTAGCAGTGTGGACATTTTCACTTCATCTTAGATTATGTTTTATTCATCAGAATAATATTTTTGAACTCATTGGGTCCATTGTACCTGCATAAAAAGTTGATGCACAAGTACCTCAAGTTATTGACGATTCCATATCAGTTTATTCATGTCCCAGAAGTGAATGGCATCAAGTGGAGCAAGTGGAATTTACTAGAGAGGACAGTTTTAAATTTTTATCATCGCTATAACATTTCTAGAACAAATAGATTTCCTAAAAAGAATCTTGTAAGAGGAAAGCAATTTTTAGACTCATACTGGAATTACAATCTTCTGACTGTAGGAACGTCTAAACCTTCACAGATAAGAAACAAAGTTATCATGACAATCAGACATTTTATTCAATTTTTTTGTATGTATATAAAGGCGATTACGATGGCACAGTTTCCAGATCTCTCACCAACTTAGCCATGCTCTAGGATCTCTCCAGATCAGCAGTCAGTCAGCTGCTCAGTTAAATCTGCTACAAAAATTTTCCCTGCTCCGACTTACAGCAATTATGGAAAAATACTCCCTGTCAAACAAGCATGGCTGGACATGGTAAGTATGTTTTATAATTTAAATGTTCTTTAGTTATAAAGCCTGAAAACACTCATCATATTTTCAGTAGTATAACATTTGGTATAGAAAATCAGCTTTAGCAAAAAGAGATTTGTAATGATTGGGTCAAAGTTCAGGAAGAAAATATTAAAGAATGGTTATTTTACAATTGATTTTTTTTTAATTGACTTGAGGGTCATATACACATACATTAATTATCTAGGAATGTTCTAGATTCCAAAAGAAAAAGTAACTTTCAAGCATGCATGGTTGCTCACATCACAGCTGTCAATACTTCCTTAAATCAGTTAGTCTTTTCCTGCATCACACAGCTGATAGATCAAGACCAAAAATGTATTAATACTAGCAGATAATAATTTAACCCATTATTGTCTGCTCTGTCACCTCTTTTGTTTCCATTGGATTGTACTTTTTTGTCTCAAATGCCAGCCAGATGATATGATTGATTATTAGATTCTTATCATATTAAATCTATTTATCTTTAGAATAAACATACATACAGGTGTCCTTGAATTACAATTGTTCATTTAATGATAGTTTGAAGTTATGATAACCTTGAAAAAAATGACTTATGACCATCCTTGACATTACAACCATCGTACCATCATGATTATGTAATTGCAGTTTAGCGACTGGTTCACATTTATAACAATTGCAGCATTTTGTGGTCACAGGATTGTGATTTTTGATCACATGAGTCTTCCCAGCTGGCTTCCAACATGTAAAGTCAATTTGAGAACCTGGATTTGCTAATGACTGAGAGATTCACTTAGTGACCATATGATTCATTTAATAACTATGATGAGCCACCTAATGACTGCAATAAAAATAGTTGTAAAATCAGGTCTGGTCACATGATGATGTGCTTAACAACTGCATCACTTAGTGACCAAAATTCCAGTCCCAGTTGTGATCATAAATTCAGATATTTATATTTATTTGATAAACTGAAGGCAATAAACCCACTTAATACTCCTGCCTCCTATTTTCCCCATAACAACCCTTTGAGCTGGATTGGACTGAAAGAGAATGATCGGTCCAAAGTCACCCAGCCTAGCATTCATGCCTAAGGCAGGACTAGAATTCACAACTCTCCTGATTTCTAGACCAGCACCTTAACCACGCCAAAAAACTGGCTCTTTACTTTACCCCACACTGCTACAATATTCAGAACTCGAAATGGCCAGCATCCAAAGATTTTTTTTCCTCTATCAGTCTTCAATAAAATAATCACTAAATTAAAAAAGCTTCCATTAATTGATCCATTGTCTTATAAAGGAGGGGGCGTTTTTTGTCTCCAAGCATTGCCTATTCATGAATTTTAAACTGGTGCTACCCAGAGAAATTCTCCTGGATTCTTTTAGTGTCAATACTTATTCAGACTGATAAAAAAATATGTTGCATATTTCTATCATCATAACATTTTAATTATGCATTTCATTCAGTGTGTACTGCAAGAATAATTAGCAAGTATAAGGCAGACCTATCAGTTTCATTCCCATCTTCCCTTCCTCTCCTCACTGTGGTTGTTCTGTAGAGAAACAAAAGGTAGCATTTTTTTTTCAGCTATGGTGCCTGTCTTTCTACAGCACTCATAAACTTCCAATCAAACATGAAGATCTTTGTCCTGATTCAGTGTCCTAAATAATAATAATAATAATGATGATGATGATGATGATGATGATGATGATGATGATAAAGTTGGAAGGGACCTTGGAGGTCATCTAGTCCAACCTCCTGCTCAGGCAGGAAACCCTATACCATTTTGGACAAATGGCTGTCCAGTTTCTTCTTAAAAACTTCCAGTGTCGGCGCATTCACCGCTTCTGGAGGCAGGTTGTTCCACTGGTTAATTGTTCTAACTGTCAGGAAGTTTCTCCTTAGTTCTAGGTTGCTTCTCTCTTTGGTTAGCTTCCACCCGTTGCTCCTTGTCCTGCCTTCAGGCACTTTGGAGAATAGCTTGACTCCCTCTTCTTTGTGGCAGCCCCTGAGATATTGGAACACTGCTATCATGTCCCCCCTCATCCTTCTCTTTGTTAAACTAGACATACCCAATTCCAGCAACTGTTCCTTATATGTTTTAGCCTCCAGTCCCCTAATCATCTTTGTTGCTCTTCTCTGTACTCTTTCTAGAGTCTCCACATCTTTTTTACATTGTGGTGACCAAAACTGGATACAGTATTCCAAGTGTGGCCTTCAGTTTGAGTTCCTTAGTATGGATTCTGCTTGTGCTTCAGGAAGCAAGAGAATTGGTTCAAAGCAACCAAATCCAGCTCCTGCCCTAAATGAAATCTCATGTCTCGTACCAATCTCTTATCTCATGTCTTCAAGAGGCAAAGGTATTTGATCCCAGAAAATTAATTAGGCGTACACCCGACTATACAATTTGGCAGTGTGGATTACACAGTGTAGGCTCCCTTTGTAATAGAGCTTCAGATTTGACATACAAAATTCAGCATTTGCTCTACTGTAGCATATTTCAGCTAAATTACTTCACTGCATTAACTGACATTTAAATAGGCCATGTGAAATGCTAAGGATTATTACCCTCATTTTACAGCCAAATGCAGGCAAAATCAATAAAAGATATAATCTCACAGCATGAAAAGTAATTCTAGAGGTCTAGCTGGGTTCCTTTGTGTACCGCTCTATAAGCAGAAAAAAAACCCATCAATAAACTTATGCAACATTTAATCAACACTAGCTGAACTAATATTATGGGATTTTAATTAATGACTTGTATTTCCATAGCTCCATTGCGGAAGAATATCACAAGATTATGCTAGCTGATAGCTGTCAGATATAGAGCAGAGGAAGGAAATGGAAAACACTGAATTAATTGCTGTGTTCAATATGACTCATATATATATATATAACTGATGGTATGCCATTTTGTAGATTTTTTGGTAGAAATGAGTGGTTCAAATGTGCTAAACTAGAGGCAGACAATTGTCTGGGCTTGCAGGGACATTTAGAATGGTAAGGACAAGTCCTGGTGACCATGATTGATGTGGCTGATCACAAGCATCTATTTCTATAAAGATAAATTAAAATATGCTACCATTTCTTCTAACTTTCCAGGATGCTCTACATCATCCTACATAATATGCATTAGACTTTTCCTTTATTTCTGGTAAGTCAGCATTCTTCCTAACAAAGCATCTGGATTTGTCTCCCACCAGTTTTATTTTTAATGGAAATATAGGACTATATGAGAAGATTCAGTATTACTGATTTATTACAGGTAGTCCTCAGCTTACAGGTAGTCCTCAAATTTCCATTGCTAAGCAAGACAGTTCTTAAGTGAATTTTGTCCCATTTTATGACCTTTCTTGCCATAGTCATTAAGTGAATCACTATGGTTGGTGAGGTAAAATGGTTCTTAAGCGAATCTGAGTTCCCCATTGACTTTGCTTTTCCAAAGCTTGGAAAAGGTGTTTATATGATCCCGGGACACTTCAACCATTATAAATACATGCCAGTTGCCAAGCATCTAAATTTTGATCACATGACCCTAAGGATGCTGCAACGGTTTTAAGTGTGAAAAACAATCGTAAGTCACTTTTTTCCAGTGCTGTTATAACTTTGAACAGTCGCTAAATGAATGGTTGTAAATCAAGGACTACCTGGTAGTTGCTATTTTTTTTATAACATACCAAACTTCCAGTTTTAAAATTAAATGTTAAAAGAAATGAAATATTTTAAATGTAAAATTAAAATCACATGATTTAAGTGGACACATTATCTGGCTAATAGTAGGAATTGCATTAGAGCAAATGATTTTTTGTATTATTTTCTTAAACGTATTTACTAATTGGATCTAGATGGTAATTTTGACCAGTAACATCCCAAAACAAGATCTTTGTCATCATCTGCTTCTTTTTAAACTGGAGATGCCAGTACTAAATTTGAGATGTTCTAGATGCAAAGCATGGCATCTCTTGTCAAGTATAGTTGTTTCATAAAATGAAGAAGAATTTCTCTGGATAGCACCAGTTTAAAATTCATGTATAGGCAACACTTGGAGACAAATGAGAAATTGCTCTCTTAAATTCTTTTTCTAGCATGCAAGGAATAGATACTGGTAGCACATCCTCTCCATTTGAACCCTCCTACACATCTCTTATTATCTGTAGGTACTCTTAGCCTGTTAATCATCTCCACAACTCCTGTGGCCAACTGTCCTTTTTCTCATAAAGTTTAGATTATATTTTTCATGAGTGTATGGGTGTATATGTTTGCCCACCTTTGTTATTAGAATAAGTGAACCAGAGCACAAAATAACTCTGAAACTTTATTCAACATCCATCCTTTTAAGCTTCATCCAGGATTTATGATAATTTTACAAATGGTAGCTTAATCATGATAAATCATGCAATTTGAGATTATGGACACAGTGAGACATTTTGAGATAATTAATTATACAACCTTTCAAGTTTAATCTTCTGCCATTACTTACAGAATTTTAAGTTGTCGCATATGTGTTGAAGAAGTGAATTGAACTAAACGGTGAATATGTTTCATTGCCACAAGCAATTATTGATGAAAAAAATGAAATGTGTAAAATGTAAAACCTGCATATATTTTAGGGATGAAATACTACTTTCCTGGGATTGCATAAAATAAGACAGAATAATAAATATCTAAAGATTTGTAACTAGTGGTTTATAACAAATACAAGCATCACGTAATGTTCCCATAGCATTAATGTTCCTACAGCGACTTATGCTTCAAATCTATTCTAAACATCCAATAATATCCAGTCAGCAAAAGAGGCACAGAGAAGAATTAAATTTATGAGTAAGAGCTATCTAATATTTCATACATGTAGAGCACTTATAATTATGTGCTTAACAAAAGCTAAATTAGATGATAAATAGGTCATTGCATTTCATATACTCCTTTAGGGAAAAAAAAGTCTTTACAGGGAATTTAACCATTTCTTCCAAGTCCACTGTGCCTTCCATGAATGTAATTGTGGTTTCAAAGTGAGAGAATTTTAAGATGTTTTTCGATTGGCATCCCAGCAGGTCAGGGACTAAAGAGCTCTTTATCCTTATCTCTCTGCCATAACTACAATTTTGTGAAAAAATATTTACTCCCTTGTCTATGGAGATTCTCATTCATCCATATCATGGTTGTCCCAAAGGTGTTTTTTCAAAAGGCAACTGGACCTTGTTTTTCCTTGAAAATGTTTTTCTTCTCATCCAAAAAGCTTCTTCAGTTCTGAACTGAAAAGGGAATATTTACTCCCTTTTTGTATTGTCAGAATTTTAGCATATTTCGCCCACTGAATGTTATTAGAGCTTCATGTAAGTCCTATTGATCTAAAGGAAAAAACGCAAGTGAACAAAATCCCCAAGTTTAGTGCTTGTTTCATTTACTTCATAAACATCCAGTAGGCAGCATGCCAGTGTGAAAGAGTAATCATCCATGTAGTTTCTGTCAGATCAATTAAAGGAATAACTAGGGCCAGGTGTGTCTGAGTACTACATTAATCAAACACAACTCATTTTGGGCAAGCCCTGCAATATATAAATATCATGAACTTTGGATATCCTCATCACAGAAAAGTCCTAACCATATGGACTCCAGAGGTAAGTCATGTCCCCTTCAGAATAATTGAGAGGGATGTGTGTGTAAAAAAAGTCACTGAAACCTATTAGCCAAGAAGAGATTATATTTTTTTCTAAAGTTTTGAGTCTCTATTAATCCATAATCTTGAAATGGCAACTGAGAATCTTCCAAGAATGGCTGCGCTGACAAAAATCATTCTAAAATTCCAGGATAAAATTGTCTAAGGATTGACGGACTAGTGGGTCATGCAAGAAAATGATCCCAAATTTACAAGCAAGTCTATAAGAGAATTGATAAAGAACAATTTCAACATTTTGGGGGTTTCTATATTTAATTCTGCACTGGGATGCATTTCTCCAGTAAGTGTTGGGGGGGATGAGTGTTCTCCTGGACTCATAGCTTGTGCTCAAAGAGCAGGTGATAGTCATGAGTAGGGAGCCTTTACACAGGTACATTTTGTGAACCAGTTGTACTCATTCCATACCCCAGCCTGAATCCAGACCAAAAAAGGTCCAGATAAGCCACTTCATCTGGGCCCCTTTGAAGCAGTGAACCAACTATCCTTTCATCAACTCCCTCCCAAAAAGAAGGTTGGAGACTGGACAAATCGTTGTCTAACACAGCTGGGTCCAAGGATGGCTTTTTGAGAAAAGAGCACATCTTTGCCTCCTTCAAGGCAGGCGGTACTACTCCTTCCCTCAAAGAGATATTATCCACCATTTGGATCCGGATACATGCCATTTCCCTGAAGGCCTTAGCCAACTAGGAGGGAAATGACTCCAGAACACAGGTGGCTGGGCTTCCTCAGGATCAACCAGCTCAAACTCACCTAAGATATCAGGATTCAGACAATAATCCTATAAATAATTTGCATAAATCATTATTTTTAAGGTCTGTCCCGAAGTTCATGAAGTGGATGAAGGTTCCAGATTACAAGGATAAGAACATATTTGGTGTGCCTTTAATAGTCCATGTGCAAAGAACAGGGCAACCCCTTCCACAGAGCATACAACAAGCCTTGCGATATTTACGTAATAATTGCCTGGATCAGGTAGGTTCTTCATTTTGATAGATACATATGTGAGTACACAAAAATCATCTGACAGCTTTATCTACAACTAATCTTCTAGATGCCGAAGGTTTTTAAAATAACTTGGACTTTTTTTATTTGTTCTTGCTTCTGTTGGGGATATTTAGCATACCTGCAGTACAAAATATAATAAATGTGATCAAAAGCATCCTATTTTGCCAACCCACACTGCTGTATATAAATATTATAATGAAATGATATTGTAGAAAGACAGGAATGTGATCACTATCAGAATGACCAATTTTAAGATGGTTAAATATATTATTTATTGATTCTGTTGCTACCATACTCAAAATGGAGCTTCTTTATTTCTAGAGAAAAGAAAGGATTTTATAGACTAAAAAGAGCACTTCCAGTAGGACATGCAAACAGACTCAGGATCCGTCTTGGGGAGAAAATCACTATCTCCCCCCCCCCCAGCAAAATAACAGTTTCCAACCTCCACTTCTATCAGTTTCCCTTTCCTCCTTGTTTCCATCATATGGGAAGGAATTCATAATTAACATATCCAACATTTCTGTCTGATTATTTTGTTTCGGTCTGTTATACAGAAAATATGCTTAGAGCAGAAATGAGTTTTAAACTTTTGGAGAGCTAGAACACCTGGAACATTAATTTTAAGAACTCAAAAATACTAATCATTTTGACAGGATTTAATTATGTTCAGATAACCGAAGAGTACCCATTAAGATTTTTTTCCCTCTCATTTCATTTACCTAATCCTTCCCTTCTTTTCCTTTTACATCTACTAATTGTGGTTATCTAACTTTCACTGTGGGCTTCTTTTCCAAAGGAAAAGGTAACAGTTGTCTTGAATCTGTAGAGTGGGCCCATGCTTTTTCTTCAGTTATAATTAATGTAACTCAAGATCACAAACAAATGCTATAATAGATTTTGCAGTTCTTTGATACAGTTACAAGTTCTCTGCTCTAAGATGTAATGGCAAATTAGTACTCTATATCCATTTTCACATATGCAGCATATAGAAACAGGCTGCTCTGTCAATCACCCCATATTTTCTTTATTACATTTGTGCATTGAAATTCCCTGTGGGTCAGTATGTCTAAGAAAGTGCAGAGAAGTCATGCGTTCTCTGTGTTTTTTAAAAATCCTAAAAAGGAATGAGGTCCACCTCAATTGTTCATAATTGGAGACTTATATAACCTTAAATAGAAAAAGATTTAACATGAATAAGGTATCACCAAATGTTGTAGATGTGACCTGTTCAAAACACTTAATGTAATCACTGCAGCTAGGGAATTATGTGATTAAATAAAACTATTTAAGTGTAATAACTGCTTGGTGTTGGTGGCATTTCTGGACTATAGTTTTCAAAGAAGAAAAAGATTTTTAAAAAGGAATGATACTAATTAAAAATGTAATACAGCAAGAAATGTGGTTATATTTTCCTAAAATTTGACTGATTGCTTCTGATTAACTGCCATGTTACATTCTGAGCCTCTTTTTTTAAGTTCTTGAAAAATGTTGAATAAAAATTCTGGTCCTATGCATGGTAGGTTTTTTTCTCCCACTATCAGGGTTTCACACCAAATTTAAACCTAAATATAATGTCTGCCAAGCTGAGTTTTGTGACCAAAGGCTGTGACAGTTTTATTGCTAGAGGTTTTTTTACCCCTTGAAATGGATGTAGTTCTGCAATAATGTAATAATAATTGACTCCTCAATTTATCTTTTGTTGTGAAAACCTGCAGTGCTAGGTCCTCTTTTGAATATATCAACTAGAAGCTATTTTATTCAACAGTCTCCTTATATTCTTGACCTCCATTTTTATGCACTTTAGATTCATAATCTAAATCAGGGGTCCCCAACCCCCAGTCCGTGGACCAGTACCAGACCATGGCATGCCAGCAACCGGTCCGCACAAACAAGCAAAGCCCCATCCGCGGGATGCAGGCAGCACACAAAATCGTACACTCTCCAGTCCGTGGAAAAACCTCCTCCACGGAACCGGTCCCTGGTGCCCAAAAGGTTGGGGACTTCTGATCTAAATTACTACTTCCCCAATATTCATCTTTCATATCTCTCTCTGCTATAATTATTAGAAATAGTGTGCTTGATCACATGTTAGAAACACATATTTCACACTGCTGTAATGCCTATGCATGTGCATGTATTTAAAATAAAATTACTTTTATAAAAGTTTTGAGGTTTGTTTTCTGCATCCTAGACCGTTAACAGAGCATGGAGATAATATTCCTCCTCTAATGATAAGGAAAGAGCCGGTTTACATTTCAGTACTGGCTGCAGTCCAGAAGAGCACTGCTTCCTGTCAGTGCCAAACTGCAGCATCACCACTCTCCTGCCACATTATTAGCAGTTCTATAATAGTCCGAAGTGCGATGAATCAGCTAAAAGCCCTGTTGTGCAAGAGAGAATATAGAGAGAGAGATTCTGAAGCCAGGGCATTACTTCTAATTTTTGTTATCTGTTACCTTTTTGGTAGCTTAGACATCTATTTGCTAAAGGTGGCTTCGGTGATTCATCCAATAAAGAAGAAAAATACAATTGTGATTGATCTTGTGCCACCTACTGGTTCTTCACCCTGGTGCAATATATTCATTCTTCTCCTTCATCTTTGTTACACTCTCATATAAATTCTGTGCCTGCCCAATAACCTATTTTGAAATGTTGTATCATTGATTCGGTCTTTGAGGGGGAGGTTTGAAGTATCTTCCTGAGGTTTAGTTGAGTCTTAGTCCTATATATGTAATATCAGTTAAGCCTATATAGGTTTTTCAATAATACTTTCGTCATTTCTTCTTTCTCAAGTGCCACATTACAGATAATACCACCTTTCACAGTTTTGGTACACTCAATCACCTCGCTATTATCGTTACCACTGTGATTGGTTCTGTTCTCCATTGCAGTTTACTCATCTAAAACATGGCTTTTCCACTCATAACAGCTGCAAAATGTTCAGTGCTCTTGTTCTATGAAGTTTTCATATTTCATGCTAGTAAGCCATTATACTTCCATATCATGAAGGAATACAGTAGTTCATCATTGTTATCAGCCCTTTGGAGACCATATCACATCCAGTCATATTAGCATATGTTCTTGTGTTTTCGCATCTTCTTTTTTAAATGTTATTGTTTTGCTGAATCAGTTATGTTTGTTATGCTGTGTTTTCAACTATGTTTTAATTACACATTTGATGTTTTGTAAGCCATCTAGAGTCTTTTTGGAGTCAGATAGTTTTAACAAATCTAAACAACAACAACAATAATAAAGCAGATAACAAGACCTGGAAATGGTTAAAAACGGGAACGCTGAAGAAAGAGACAGAGGGATAATTCTGGCTGCACAAGGCCAATAACAAATGCATACAAAGTCAGAATTGAGAAGATAACAATAAACAGCAAATGCTGTCTCTGCAAATAAACTGAAAAGCCAATGGACTACCTAATTACTGTAGCTGCTGCAAGAAGATTGCACAGATTGATTGCAAACAATGACATGATAAAGTACAACAATGATACATTGAAATTGCAAGAAATACTGTTTGCCTGCAAGCAAGAACTGGTGGAATCACAAAATAGACAAAGTAATAAAAAGAAGAAGAAGCTAAAGTGCTCTGGGACATTAGGATTCAAACAGATAAGCACCTGCCACTTAAGACCCCAGACTTAAAATTGTCGATAAGAATGAATTAAAAACAATATTGATAGTGGACATGGCAGTACCTGGAAACAGGAACTGAGAAAGAGCTGGATAAAATCACAAAATATAAAGATCTGCAAATAGAACTTAAACAAGTGTGGCAAAAGAAGGCAAAGATAGTACCAATAGTAATAGATACCTTGGATGCAATCCCAAAACATCTAAAGCTTCACTTGAACATCATTGGCATTGACAAAATCATCTTCAGTTAATTTCAAAAGGCAGCTTTTCTTGGAACAGCTTATATTGTGCAACAATACCTTTAACACCATCAAATAGGTGGATAAAAATGCCAGATCTAATCTAAATACCTGACTGTGCAACCAATATAATGATAGTATTTCTTTGGAAAGGTATGATTCCCGGGTGCTTTAGGTGACACTTCTCCATAGTGTCACTGCAATAATTAAAAAACCAGAACTGTCAATATTCATGAAACTTTGCAATAATGAATATTAGTATGCATTTTTGCATAGTGGAAGTAATTACAATAACATAGATATTAGTAATATTTGTAAACTGAAGTTGTAAAGTTTTTAATGTATTTATCATGATTAACATTCAGCTATTGGATTTATGATAATTAAATGCTACATGCTACATGCTTATGTACGTCTATTTCTACATTAATTTCCTGTATTAAAATATCTTAAATGATTTACAAGAACACAAGCAAATAAAATTACTATAATTTGAAAACATTCAGTATAATATATGTTTATGCATGTACACACACACAAAGGCACTTACAATCTGGATGCAGATATAGCTGTATCCTGAATTATCAGGGGAGTCATTATTCCAGGGAATGGACCCTTCATAGAGAAAGGCCACTTTCAAATTTATAGGAGGAGGCAGTATTAGATGTTTTGCCACCTTGAGTTATTTATAAAAATAATTATTTTATTTTTATCTCACCTTTTATTATAATAAAAGGTGAGATAAAAATAAATAAAATATAATAGTTGATAACTTTGTTATTAGCCATTATAACTGAAGAGAAAAATATCCAGGCACAGCCCATTTTGACAAACCTGACTTTAAATTGTCAGCCTGAAATCTTGGATTTGTTTACTCCCCACACCCATCTACATTCCTGCCTGAAACCACAAACTGATTAGTGAACTGAGACTTCATAGAAATTCAAACAATATATTAGAGTAATTGTAATTTCATTCCAACAGACAATTTTCTTCTGTTTCTTCCCCTCATTATTCACTCAAGATTCTGTATCCACAGAAGATGCTCAGTCATCATTAGGCTGTAGGAATGTTTTTGTTTTTGCCCCCCTAAAGGCAGTTTGTACTTCTGCAAACTCAAATACTGCAAATGTGTGATATATTAAATGAGATAGCACACAGAGGAGGCAAAGAAAGACTAAGTACTGTAATTTGGAAAAGAAAATGTGCCTACTTTTTTCATAGATTTTTTTTTCTCACTGTTTGCCATCTCTTCCACTATGAAATGAAGAGAAACAACCTTAATACATCCCATGTGTTATAACTCTGCTTCACTTTAGAATAAAATTGTGATTTGTGCAAAGGAATTAGCTTTGGGGAAAATTCCTTTAAGGGAAGTGTTATAAAAGGACAAAATGCTGTAAAGCTATGAGCCCACACATTTGAAGAATCATTTGTTGTAGAAGAAAACACATATTAAATCAATATTCCATACTCTTAACCTCTGCACCATATTCTGCTCCCAGGAAAAGACCAAGAAGCCAACATTAGAGAGGTGAAACTTTTTATATCTGATAGGCCTATTCCCATATCCTACAATTAAATTTTTTAATACTCTGTTATTAAAGGACACAGAAGAGGGGATAAAATAATGTATGATCAAACAACATCTTGAATCCTCTTTCAAGGAATTGGGGCAAATAGTAAAATTTAAACTAATAGGCATGGCTGGGAACCACATGCAGCATTTAATGGGGTAACAGACTACAGTGAGCAAGGCCAAAACAAAGTGACCAAGGTCTATATTATGTCCACCTATAGGATTGGGACTGTATAGGTTTTGGAACTGTTAAACCAGTTTTAGGGCTTAATGGTAGCATTTTCTTCCTCTTTTTTTTTGTTTTCATGTATAAAAAAATGAAAGCAGATCTCTGGTTTCCAACAACAATAGTCAAGGTAAGCTCTAAGGACCACAGTATGTCAGAGTTTGCAGGTTGCCCATTCTGGCTTAAGCTAAAAAATAAAATAAAATTGGAAAACTCAGGCTTCATACTCATGTTCTCTGTAGTGTAAAGTACCAGTTCTCTCATGTGAATAAGTTGTCACAGACAAATCAGACTAGACAGAGTCCTGTAACCTATCAAAAGAGTCAGTTGGTGTAGTTATTATACCACCACAACCACAAAGTTTATTGGGTGACTTTGGGTCTGGAACTTTCTGCAGAACCACACAGGGTTATAATACTATAAGACAGTGATGGCGAACCTTTTAGAGACTGAGTGCCCAAACTGCAACCCCAAACCCACTTATGCATCGTCGAGTGCCAGGTGGGTATGGCCCATTGGCTGGGTATGACCCATTGGCTGGGTGTGGCCCATTGGGTGGGCATGGCTGTGATGGTAACAGCAGACTGGGTGGGATTAAAAAGTTCAATCAATCAATTCCAACTTTGCAAGATCTTTTTTTCCCCGCGAGAAGTTGAAATTGACTGATTGAATCTTTTTTTTTTTTTTTTGCACACGGCGGCGGAGGCCTAAAGCGAAAAGGTTTTATAAAACCCAGCTGAAGGCCTAGGATTGGGGCGACGGCGTGCGTGCCCACAGAGAGGGCTCTGAGTGCCACCTCTGGCACCCGTGCCATAGGTTCGCCACCACTGCTATAAGATAATACTTGGGTACAATGTCCATTGGTTATATTATGGTTCAAAGAGGTGGAAAAACTCATGACTACGGCCTGATTGTGGAACATTCATTAACTGCTCATGTTAAATTCCAGGCCAATTTAAAGCAGGAGAGCAAGTTTCAATGGTCTTGAACACATACCCATTTTCGAAGGGATCATAAGGAAGTTGTGAATGCCACTGATACAGAATCAGAAAAACTGTGAAATGGGATCGGAGAATTGCTGAAGATAAATGTGATAACAGGCAATCAAAAATGAAGAAACAGGCAGACAAACTGGATAGTGGAAATTGTCAACAGGAGAAGAGAAGCCAAAACCAGGAAAAACAAAGATCTCTGAAAGGTATTTTTAAAAGAACCATGACAGAAGAGACACAAAGCAGTATTTATGACATCTGTAAGGACGCTGACTATACTGTAGATTCATACACAGCAAAACAAGTTTTCTGAAAAGATCTTTGAACTGAGAAGGTTCCAACCACAAATTGTTACGTTAAAAGATGCCAATGGACAAGAACATCAAACAGAAATGGAAGGAGAATATTGAAATAGAGATGTCAACATTCAAGATACCCAAAAAGATATTTCCTACTTACAAGAACCTCTAATACTAGAAGATGGACTTCGCATGAGTGCCAAGGCCAGCGGATGTTTTGCTGGTTTCTGCTGGCTAGCAAGACATCCTTTGTGACGGGAATTGTGGCTGGATGCTGGACCAATCTTGTTTGAACAATTATCTTCTGAATTGAAATAACCTATTGGCCATCCCAAGCCTGTTGCTAATTCTATCCCTGAAAAAAAAACCCTAAATTTAATTATCAAAAGATAAGATGTTTTTAAAAGCTTGAATTAAATATGTATTTTGGCTCAGCGTGATGATGATAGTACATAATCTATTATCTATATATCTATATATTATAGGTGGGCCTTTTCCGTAAGTCAGGGGTGAAATCACGAATACAAGCACTGCGTCAGATGAATGAAAGCTCTCCTGAAAATGTCAGCTATGAAGACCAGTCTGCATATGATGTGGCAGATATGGTAAAGCAATTTTTCAGAGATCTGCCTGAACCTCTTCTCACGAGCAAGCTGGGAGAAACTTTTCTCCACATCTATCAGTGTATGTATTGAATTTGTTTCATCTGGCTAGGGAATAGTTATGGAATATTAAGCCTTTCAATCTTTTAAAGAGAGCAGCATTTATTTTTTTTTGCAGTCTCCAGAGCTCCCCAAGTTTCTAGTGGAATCTGACAGCAAACCACTGAATAATGGTGATACAGTTTACCATCCGTTCTCAGAGACTCAGTGGCATCTGCATTTAAATCTATAAAAACATTAATAAGTACATGAATATTGTATTAAAGAATATACCTTGTGGCCATGCTAGAGATCAAAGGATTTATCATCCAACGTATCTAGAGAACACTGTTTGGAAATGCTGTTGCTGTTCAGTAGAACAGTAGATGTCAAAACATTGAGAATGCATGTTTGCTACTCTCTGGATAATGCAGTTTAATTGCTTTATTGCATGTGGAGTATCTTCATACAAGGCAATAATCAGTTTCTATATATAAGAGCCTTAACATAGGATTAAATTCAATATGATTCTGAAATAACACATAATGGATATTTTCCCCAGGGCAAATGTATCTTTAGGCAGATGCTAGGATTATCATTTTACACTTTAATAAAGATATTTCAGATGAGATCATAATGTGCGGGGGAACAACAAGCTTATGTGATGAGGTATAAACAGATTCCCTAGCAAGGAAACTGAAAAGAAATAGGAAGGAATCTCCTGTTTCAAGGGATCTTATGCTAGCAGGATGGGAATTCATCTTGATATCTCTATCTCACTCCATGCATGCCCCAGTTCTGCCTCAAGGATTGTGTCTCCATACATGGGAATCTGTTCCACAAGCAGTGTTAATTCCACTGGCAAATAGGTAATGCTAGAGAAAGTTCAAACTGTCTGAATATGTTATAGAAGATCCTTTACTGGATACTGTCTCATTCTATCCTAACTAAAATATACTATCTTTCATTATATGCTAAACTAAAGGTTGTCTCTATGATTAAATCCCTTTCAGTTTTGAACCAGGATAATCCTCTAATCCTGAACCAACCAGATAAAAGCCGTATCTTTGCTCTAGATCTTAGCACATAATGCAGCCAACTAACTTGTATGAACTTCTAATTCATACAAAAGTAAGCAAACAGATATTTTCTAAACTACATGGGCTGGTTCAAACATTGCACTATTCCATAACATGGTTTAATTTTGTCTTACGTTTTGGTTTTGATTGTAAATCAGGAACAATATTTAGCATTATAGATTAAGCAGGCCATTGGGTGTTGCTCAAATAATGACTTAAAACAATGTGTGAAGCAAGAAACCAAATAATAGTAACACAGAGAGATTTTTTCTGTGTGAACAAGAAGTTTCCCTGTCTGTATCTAAGATTACTTTCAGAAATAAATCTTGAATTGGGAGATTAAATTCCACATGATGTTCTAGTGATCCTGTTTGTACTTAGAATCGAATTTCATTAAATGGCATCTTTTTTTTTCTACAGATGTTCCAAAAGAACAACAGCTTCGGGCAGTTCAGGCTGCCATAATGTTGATGTCAGATGAAAATCGGGAGGTTTTGCAGACCTTGCTCTGCTTCTTGAATGATGTCACCTCTGTGGAAGAGAATCAAATGACTTCCATGAATATAGCAGTGTGTCTGGCCCCTTCTCTTTTTCATCTCAACATCATCAAGAAAGAAAGCTCGCCACGGTGGGGATTGTTTACTAGTTATCTCTAATTCTTTCATTCTGGGCTTAAATGTAATGCCATTATTGTCTAATATTCATGTTTGAGGTGGTGTTTACATTCGCTGGAGTATCCCCTTGGCAAATTGACTGTTATTACTGCTCAAGAATATAAGCATATATATTGTGAATTAGCAGTAAGGGATTGTGGTTTCAATAGAAGTCCTTATCCTGAGTTGCCATGGAGCAAATCCCTAGCGACAGTTCTGACAAATACAGGGCACTTTTATCTGCCACAATAATAGCAATAATGATAGGCTTATTAAGATACTGTTGAATTACTTATTGCATTTCAGAAGTCTGTGTGTGTATGTGTTAGATTATCTGTTCAAGGCTAAATGTACTTATCTGGAAAAAAACCCAGTTTTTTTCAAAACAGGGTGTGCTTTTCTATTATTGTTGCTTAATTAATATAGTAATAGCAATCATTCAGATAAAGCAAAATCGTTCTTTGATTTGCCCCAGTAAACATTTTTTGCTGACCTTCCTTCTGTAATACACAAAGAAGTCTATTTTAAGTGTTTTTTTATTACTTTGTACTTTGAGAATAGTTAAGGCATATCTTTTTTCCAACAATAAACAGGGTGTTCCCTCGCCTGTATAATGTGATAAAAGGATATTGTCTTGAACTATGTGTAGCTTGATATGAAAAAAAGGTATATGCATTTTAGCTTTTACTGTCAACTCAAGAACAGCCTTTGCTTTTATCTTATTTAAAACACTGAATTGATCTGCAGAGTAATACAAAAGAAGTACACAACCGGGAAGCCAGATGAGAAAGATCTCAGTGAAAATCTAGCAGCTACTCAGGGACTGGCACACATGATCACTGAATGTGATAGACTTTTTGAGGTAAGTGAAAGACTTAGGTAGCATTATTCCTAAGGAAAAATGTCATGAAGCACAAAGCGTATATACTAGAATAATATTGTGGGATATTTCTTTGATTATTTTTGTGGCACATGTGCATAAATTGATTTCAGGTGCATTATAATATTGGTTGAGATTCAGTTTGTGACCAACTACTATTCCAAGATCATTTTGACAAATATTTGTATCAAGCCAGGTATTCCCACTGTATATTTGTATATTCAATTTCTATTAGATAAAAAAGTATTGCACATGACTTGATTTAGAAAAAAATACAATAAAATGAATCAGCTTGAATTAAGGAAGCTTTTGTGAAAATATGGAGTTGAAGTTTGGTTGCTGAATGCAGTAAGTATGGGTACATGGTTAAAGAACAGCAAGCATGAAAATATATGATTTTTTTTGTAAATTGTTCAACATTGAGCAGAGAATTAGACATGGATGCCCAATCCGTTGACAGAGATTATGTACTGCTGCAAATGTGAAATAGATTATATGGTGCAGTACGGAGGCTGGATCCAAAAATTAATGTATTACAGGGCAAGATTTAACAGAGAAATCAAGCGAATACTTGAAAATTAGAGCAAATAGAATTTGTGTATTTAATAAAATGTTAACTAATCATGGAAGAATAGATGGATCTTTTAATACGTGCATTGTTAGTAAAAAGATAATGATAGTATGCAGTCAATTATAATCAAGTATTATTCACTGAAAAAACAAAAAATGGCTAAGAATAAGAACCATTGCTGTATGGAAGTGAGTGTTGGATATGTCAGGAGAAATATAAAGTTAAGTTGATTGAAGGGGGTGGTTTACTTAAGTGGTGTGGTAGAACAAGAGATTGGGTCAAGAAGTAGTGGGTGCTAAATGAATATAGGCAAAAGCAAGTACAGTAGTTCTTGACCTCCAACAATTCAGTTATGACAGCGCTGAACGAATGATTAATTCTCAGAGTTCCAGTTATCCCAGCGCTCTCACATTCACATGATTGCAATCTGGATGCTTGGCAACCGATTTACACTTATGATCAGTTGCCCCAAAATCACTTGATCGTCATTTGCAACCTTCCCTACTGCCTTTCCCAAAAAGTCAATGGGGAAGCTTGCAGAGAAGGTCACAAATTATTGAAGTAAGTCTCCCCCAACTGTTCACCTTCTCCATGTTGGCCACTTCCACACACCAACACACCCTCAACACACCTCTTTTGCATCCCCATGCTCCCTCCTGATCCACACTGCACTTTCCTTGAGCCAGGCTATGCACCTCTACAATCTTGTGTCCTCTTTATAACTTGCAACTTGTCTTATCACATCTCCCTTGCGCCCTCATGCACTTTTCCTGCATCATACTATGATTCTTGCACACCCTTCTCCACTATCCATAGTTGGCATGCAAGAAATATATGAAGGTAGTTTGAACATATAAAGAGAATGAGAAAAAGCACAAGACAAATATATGAAAAAAGTGAGTCAGGATGAAGGGGAAGACTGTGAAAGATATAATTGGCTGGAGTTCATGTGATCTTGAAAGGAAGTACGGAAAATTTAAAAATGTAAATTAAATATATATAGATAGTTCCTGAAAACTTGCTGAGAAAGCTTAAGGGTCCTACATTTGATACCATTTACATGGGCCCTCTGTTTAAGCATTTTTAGTTATGTCCCCTGCCTCTGAACTACCTCAAATTTCCATGCACCCATGCCCATGTCTGAACGATTGTTACATATTGGGGTTACATCTATGGAGATTCTCAGTCATCCAGGTCATAGTTATCCCAAAGATGCTTTTTCACAAGGCAACTGGACTTTCATTTTTTTTTTCTTTGAAGACGTTTCACTTCTCATCCAAGAAGTTTCTTCAGCATAATCCAGTCAGAGCTGAAGAAGCTTCTTGGATGAGAAGCAAAACGTCTTCAAAGAAAAAAAAAGTCCAGTTGCCTCATGAAAAAGCATCTTTGGGACATTGGGGTTACCTTGTGGATATATATAATTTTTTTCATGTTATTACATGAGGCACTGGGAGAGTTTGGAAATGGTGCAACATAAAAATCAAAGTAAGTAAATCAATAATAAAATTATTTTTTCCTATCCTCTTTTTCTTTGGAGCAGATTCCACATGAGATGTTTTGCCAATCTCGGAACTCTTACATTGAGGCTAAAGTACATTCTCCAACTTTGGAGGATCTGGGCAAGCAAATGGATGAAGAAAATGGGAATTATCAGACCTACATAGAAAGTCTTATACAGAATCTTTGTAAAGATGCTAAGGACAAATTCAAAGGATGGGTGACTTGTTCCAGCATAGAAAATACAGACCTCTGTTACAAAAAAGTAATTTTGAAGCTAAAATAATCTGTTTACTTCTGCACATTAGTTTTGATAATCAATAGTTTCCATCTTTACTGAAAAACGTTATCCAACATGCCAACATACTGTACACTGAAATGGGGTTTTTAAAATAAAACCATATTTTATCCCAAAGAAAAAACAAGATTTTAGGTGCTTCCAGATATAGGACTTCTATATTATTAATCCAAACTTTTCATGCAGCTTTTTGATGCTTTTTTAATGGAAAACGCACGTACCTTGTTAGTGGGGGATGCTGTCTTTCAGCTCCCATGTACAATTACGTAAACAAGGCTGGAAAATGGCACAATATTAAACCTTGTTTGGAAGTGCCCCTTGATGTTGCCAATATGGATTGAAAAATGTAGCATTAAGGCACAATAAGAAGAGTTATCCTGATTTAGCTGATATATTTGTAATGTCTCTATATTCATTATAGATAGTTTCAACTTACAACCACAGTTGGGACTAAAAGTTCAGCCATAAGTCATTGCAGTTGTAAATCGAGGCACCTTCTATCTGTTTTTACAGCAGTCATTAAGTGAATCATATAGTCATAAATCTGAATCCATTCTTCCAAAGGGATGTTTTTTGCTGACAATCAACAAAGAAAGTCACAAATCACAGTCATGTAACTGCAGGACACTGCAACCGGTTGTAAATGTGAGTTGGTTGCCAGTACCCAAAATATGATCAAGTGACCAGCTAAGGCAATGTGATGTTTTATGACAGCCAGAAGTACTTTATGGGCCATAAACCTCCCTTCCTAAAGACATCATAACTTTGAATGGTCATTAAATGACCATACCTGTACTGCTTATCCTGTATTTTCAGTTGTAGAACCATTTTATATCTTGGCCTGACAGAAGCTGTCATGGAATTGACTACTTCCTGGAATTAAATGGAATTAAATTCTCACATTTCAGTTAGATCCTTAATTCAGGGATTCCAAACTTAATTGGTACTGGAAAATGTCTGCTCCTAATCCAACATAGCTTTAGGTGGAGAGAGAAATTAGTGGATCTTCTGGGTCACAACTATGTTTCAGTGCATTCTAACCTGTATCTCAGCTTTATATTTAATGTGCAATCTCTTTTCTTCCATTTCATTGAGGTTGGAGATGGAAACCCATTAAGACTATGGAAGGCATCTGTAGAAGTTGAGGCTCCTCCATCAGTTGTCTTGAACCGTGTGCTAAGAGAAAGGCATCTTTGGGATGAGGATTTCTTACAATGGAAAATTATAGAAACCTTGGATAAGCAGACCGAGATCTGTCAGTATGTTTTGAATAGTATGGCTCCCCATCCGACTAGAGATTTTTTAGTTCTCAGGTAATTTAGAGAAAGAAGCAACTAATTATAATATAATAGCTAACTCACAATCCAGCGTGGCTTTTCTGAAGCTATAATCCTCCAGATGGACCTAAATTCCCACAATTCTCGGCCATACTTAAGTAAGAATCTCAGGAATGCATCCAGTTAGGGAAGAACTGATATCATTATATAAAATGTCTATATCTGTGCTGCCTCTGTTATATATGGTCATCTCTCTTGGGGCTTCATTGATTAATTTTTCTTCCAGTTCATTTTAAAATCAAGTCATTGTGTAATCTGCATTATTGTGGAGTGTTTCCATAAAATCCTAACTATTAGCTACTCAAACCAGGTGTCTGACAAGATATACTGTTTAATCTATATTGTCATAAATAACACCAATGCAGCTGTCTCAAGTTTTTGAATTTGCTCCACTCCCATGAGAATAGCTGTTGTTTTCCTGGAAAATAATTTATTTTCACAGGAAACAAATAGTTGTGTAAAATAAATTCACATAACACATCACTAAAGAAATAAGAAGCACATCTATTATAATTCTTAGTATGGTATAGGTAGATGTATGAGACAAATAGAGGCAATAACCCTGAAAAGGTCATTATGCAATAAAATACGTATTTTTCCCTAATAATTATGAAGTGGTTTTATATTCTATTAAAATATGGTAACTATATTTTCTTGGAAAAAATCGAGGACATACCTGAAAAGGGGGCAGATCTGAAAGCAATTCATAAGATAGCAATTTTTTTCAATTATGTTTATAACTTTGCTTTACAAAGGAATATTGAAGAGCAAAACCAAGGAAAACTTTACAAGAACACATATTCCAGTAAAAATATCTAAAATCAAATGGTGTGCATATAAAGTGATTTTTTAAAAAAACAGTTCAGGGTCCATATTTTTCACATGAATGGTACCATTTGTACAGTAAAAGTTGAGTGGCCAAAACAAAGGACAAATGTGAGTTTTTGAAAAATAAATCTAAAGGACAGCTTTTTGAAATAAAGGACTGCCCTTTATAATATTGTATATTTAAGGACACTTGAAAGAATTGAGCAACTTTCCATAACTCAGTGCCCTCCCATTCTTCAGACCTGATGAGACTATAAGATGCAGAGACCCTGTCAGCTTTGAGGCTGGCTAATTAGAAGTCCTGAGGAATGAGTCCCACCACATCTGAACAGCCCTAGTTAGGGAAAGGCTGGAAAACAAACATGCATGCCATTATTTTTATTGCAGTGCTGCCCCTCCAATTATCATTTTCTTCTTAAAAACCTGTCTGAACAGGGCCTGGAGAACAGATTTGCCTAAAGGGATGTGCGTGCTAGTGGCTATCTCTGTAGAACACGATGAAACTCCTTTGATGGGAGATGTGCGAGCAGTTGTCCTGGATTCCCAATATTTGATAGAACCTTGTGGCTCTGGAAAATCTCGACTGACACACATCTGCAGGATTGACCTCAAGTAAGTTCTACAAAGATTAATGCCAACATCTTTGTCAGCAATCTTTTTGCACAATTAGCATTCCTGAGCATTGTTTGGCAATATAAGTAGGACAATTACTAAAAGAACTTTCATCCTTAGCTGGAAATAAAAAGATACACGTTGATCTCATATATTCATTAAATTTACTCTACAGTAATACTATATACGATAAAATAACTGTTGTATGTATCTGACTAGCCTTGGGTCATACAAGCTTTCCAGAGCTATTATGTCATTTCATGATTGATTCTAGTAGTTGGGTGTTCCTCCCAAATTATTTTATGAATTCACTTTTAAACACAGTTATGATTGAAGAGATCAGTACTTAGACTTAAGCAATTGCTATGTCAGATTTATAATTGAAATAGTGTATTTGAAAAAAATGTATAACCTCAAGCAAGTTAGAAGTTACAAGTGTTCCCCCCTCTCCAATATATACACACATGCACTGATTTGGGTAATCTATACATGGCCACTTATACAGAAAAGACCTGTCTTATTGCAAATCTGCAGGCACAAAACAAACACTGATGGGGAATCTTTGGCCCATTTCCAATGTGACTTCTTCACAGGATCTATAAGTGTATCTACTGTCAAAAATATGCAAAGAATTACTTTTTATGTTTGATGAGTCTGAGAAACTAGTAATTTGATGTAAAACTTTCTCTTTGTTTCCTTCAGAGGTCATTCATTAGACTGGTACAATAAAGGCTTTGGACATCGGTGTTTAGCCGAAGTGGCTAATATCAGAAATTCATTTCAGCCTCTGATTGCTGAGGGACCAGAAACAAAAATCTGAATGATGAAGAACCTGCATGTATAAAATGCCATGCATACATTACAACCACTGGATTTACATCTTTGTTTGCATGCCGGCTAAAGAAGAGCTGCTTGGAAAATTCTGCCATTATCTGGATTTGTTATATACCAAAGTCCACATTTATTGATTTCCTTCGCTGAAGAAGCCTTTTTCCACTGCTATGTCTTTCTGACTTTAAAATAAATTTATGTCCTGTATAGTTTTGATATTTAAAAGCTTCTGGAAAGCTTATTTTAAAGTGTTAATATGTAATTATTATTATACAATATAAATATTGTATATCTTTTGTTATGTATAATATGTGTATATATTTACATCTATCTATTTATAGATAGATAACTGCTATATAAAAAGAAGTTCCATATATAAACTAATGTGTTCTAGAAAAAAAATTCATCTGTTTGGAATTTATTTTCACTCTGTTAGATCCCAGTATACCCTAGCTTTTATTAACTGCACTTACTATCTTTATAAGATAGCAATTTCTAACTTCTTACGTGTCTCGTGTCAGTGTTTGCACTATTTCTAAACAGACATGTGAAAAAGAATAGAAGATACTTCCCTTAGCTAACTTGGTACCTTCAGATATGTGGGATTTCCCGTAGGAGAAAAAAATCCAGTTTAAATCCAACATGACCAGAGGGCAACAACCTGGAGAAATCTGGTTTATAATATTTATAGGACTATTAAAGGGTACATAGTCACAAGAGAATAGCAATCAGTCAACAAGAATATTAACTCAAGTCATTACAATCTGGCAATCATTTACAGGGGCCTGCAGAGAGTCAGCCAAAACAACAGTTTCCAGTGAAGATTGTAGTTCCTTTATTAATGGAACAAAAAATACAAGATTATTATTTTGATGAGATGTACCAAAAAGCACCTATAGTTTAGGAATTTAATGTTAGTTTAGACTTTCAAACTTTTCACTTTAGAATAATCCCTTCAAAATCCATAGGACAATACTTGAGATCCAGCACTAAAATCTCTGGTACAGGCAAACTTTCAACTAAGTTCAGAGGAGACTGATCATGGGTTAAAATTTATTCAGATAACTTTTGGATAGCTTGAATGTCTATGGAGATTCTCAATCATCCAGTCATGGTTGTCTCAAAGGTGCTTTTTTCCAAAAAGCAACTGGACTGTTTTTTTTTTCCTTTGAAAACGTTTCACCTCTCATCCAAGAAGCTTCTTCAGTTCTATTCTATTCTGTTTCAGTTTTGGATAGGCTATTTATAAGCTGATTTTGAATGAGGCTATAATTTCCTGGCTCAAAATACAAAACTCAGAACTTGCAATGTTTACTTCTTATCCAAGAAAAGTGTAACACCTCCTTAATTTTCTAACTTTGTCATATAAATGAGAATTCTTATCTTTTGCATTCTCCTTCAAAACAACAACAGCAAAGAGCAAAAGGTAGGTTGCCAATTTCTTCTCTAAAGTATTTGGTAAATGGCTAGGACTGATTTTATAAACCCTGAAGTCTTCTTTTCCTAACATCTCAAATGTTACAGGCTGAAATGTGATGGCACTTAAAGAGATTTTGAAATAACCAAATTTTACAGCTTTATAGGGTTGGCCAAGCTCAGAATAGTTGGTTAGTACATTGATTGTCAT
>NW_015386666.1:823228-825006 GCF_001527695.2 Protobothrops mucrosquamatus | reverse complement strand
TCATATCTACCTTGTGCCATTGCTTTTTATTTATTTAACCACAAATTTAACCATATTTGTGGCTTCACCTTAAGAATTTAACTGCCTGAATTAGATGAACTGGAAGGCATGAATTGAGCAGCTAGACTAATAAAAACTTTATAAAGCTGTTGTCAACCATTGCTCCCAGCAATATTATATGCATTTCAGCAGCTGTATAATTCTAGGTAGTACCAATAATTCTGGACTATTTCATTTAGAATTCCAGCCTATACAAACAGGCTGTAATTCTAACAGCCCATTCTGTAACAATAACTATATGCTACATTGTGCTCCAACCACATAATCCAATTTTGATTTTTGCTAAGGGTTGTCTTTGAAACAACTTCAGTTGAGAAGAAGTTAATAAAGGTCTTTTGAAAGAGATAGCCACATACAGTATGTAGAATTTTCATATTGCCTTAGTAGAGGCCTTCTCTCTTGATCCTGAATGCCAGACTTGGAAGACATCCCTTTTTTATCCAAGGGGCTGAATTTCCAAGAATAGGCAGAACCCTTGATCAGGACAGCACTGCATTTCTTAGAACGTAACAAAAAAGAAAAGAAAACTGGTAGCATTTTTGGCAGCCATGTGAAACTCCACTGGATAATATAAGTTTGGGGATGATTGACTGTTTTCCGAAGAGGAACATGCTCCAAAAGCACTAGTGATATTTGCAATAATAGGTGGGGATCAGGGCTTTTTGAAAGTAAAACTAGCACAAAACAAAACAACGTGTGTTATTCCTAATATGTATAATCATTTTCAAACTGTTTAAATCCCAATTCAACCTGACAATTCAACTTGTTTGTTTGAATTTATTTTGTTAGTTCTTTTGTTGATTTGAGAGTACCAATATGATTTTTATCTCCTTTCTTTCCTCCTGTACAGCCTCCAACATCCTTTACAAATCTGATTTTATGAGTTTAGAAGGGGTTCTGTTGGCAGGAGGAGATATCCAATTATCATTTTAAGCAATCGTTTAAGTCAAACTAGATATGCAATATTTTATTCAACAGAATACATGACTATAAAACAGAATTGTCTATAATTTCTTTTTCTTGACAGATCTCATATCTTTAGTGCCAGAATGGCAAGGAGAAACTCAGCAGATAAAGCTGGTTCCAGCATGCTGATAAGAGAAATGGTTTTCACATATTTGCTAAGGACTCTGAGCGCTACATGCAAATACACAGATCATTTCTCTATCAGCTGCACATTGGTTAAACAAAAACAATTACACAAAAAATGACAGGTGGATAAAGCATAATAGGTTACACAGATTCCTCTGCAGTTTTTATACAATGTTTTATCCCTGTACATTCCACAACCAAGACCCTCAAGTCAGTGATCAAACATTTGAATTTGTTGTTTTTGTTTATATCACATGCTCAAAATTAATAATAATAATAAAGTTGGAAGGGACCTTGGAGGTCATCGAGTCCAACCCCTTGCTCAGGCAGGAGACTCTACACCATTTCGGACAAATGGCTGCCAGTCTCTTCTTTAAAACTTACAGTGTTGGAGCATTCACCGCTTCTGGAGGCATTGGTTCCATTGGTTAATTGTTCTGTCAGGAGGTTTCTCCTTAGTTCCAGGTTGCTTCTCTCCTTGATCAGTTTCCACCCGTTGCTTCTTGTCCTGCCTTCAGGCGCCTTGGAGAATAGCTTGACTCCCTCTTCTTTGTGGCAGCCCCTGAGATATTGGAACACTGCTATCATGTCCCCCCTCGTCCTTCTCTTCATTAAACTAGACATAC
>NW_015386666.1:788340-822874 GCF_001527695.2 Protobothrops mucrosquamatus | reverse complement strand
AACTGGATGCAGTATTCCAAGTGTGGCCTTACCAAGGCATTGTAAAGTGGTATTAACACTTCACGTGATCTTGATTCTATCCCTCTGTTAATGCAGCCTAGCACTGTGTTGGCCTTTTTGGCAGCTGCAGCACACTGCTGGCTCATATTTAGGTGATTGTCCACTAGGACTCCGAGGTCCCTCTCACAGTATGTATATATATCTCATATATACATACAATCTCTTAGTAAACTGGATTAAGTCAATCCATGCTCACAACAGTCCCATAACACACATTTTCAGACAAATTTGTGAATTTGATTCTCCATTTTATTACCAAAAAACCTCCCAAGTTGCATCATCTAAATGTTTGGGTTTTTTCTACAGCCATTATTTAAACACATACACTGAGCTGCAGATATACCAGAAGATAAATAAGCATGATGATTTTTCCCCCAAAATGTATATACACACCACAGTACCACAGAATATTTACCAAATTACTTTGAAAAGGTTTGTTCAAAGTCAGAAATTAAAAACCAAACAAATCCTGTCTTCAGCCATTACTATGTGAGGTGCCACAGGTTTTGCTGCTTTGTCCTCACCATGGGGTGAGGTATCATTATATAATGTATCCTTTTATATATATCCACTCCTAGCACATTCTCCAGTGTCTGGAGAATGAATATTTGGATGGGGAACAACAGGCTTCAACTGAACCCTAGCAAGACTGAGTCGCTTTGGATGTGGGAACCTATTGGTTCCACGACTATGCCATCTTTGGTACTAGAGGGTTTGCACTATCCTAAACAGATCCAGTCCACAATAGGTGTCCTTGTAGCCTCATGACTCCTGCTTAATGAGTAGATGGTAGCTGTGGTTAGGAGGGCCTTTGCACAGCTTCTTCTTGTGCACCAGTTGTGCCCATTTCTGTACTGGCAGGCCCTGCTCACTCATTCATGTCCTAGTCACCTTTATATTGGACTATTGCAATGCAGTCTATATGGGGCTATCCATGAAGAGTATCCAGAAGGTCCATCTGGTACAGAATGCAGTGGCACAGGGAGTTTTGTGTGCTACTAGAACAGCTCTATTAACTGTATATGCTCCCTGCATGCTTAACAGAAGTTCCAAAATCTTGGTATAAATGATTATTTCTTTGTTACCTATTTCCTGAATTGACTTGTTTAATCCATAATGATTGTCTGTTTATGCAATCATTGCAGAAAGCACCACTAACATGAATCAGATTTTGTCCAATGCAAAAGCCATGCTTTTAAAGTTAAATGAAATTGAAAAACTCTTAATCACTGCAGACATTTCAAAAAGTAAATGCAGTCTCCTAGTCTAAATCTAGATCAGGCCCGGCCAATTTGTAGAGATCACATTAATATATTAAAATTTATTGTGGGTCATAATGGAATCACCTGGCGCACCAGTCAGCTGTTAGACAGCTGCAGCTGGTGGCATCAGTGAGTATTATTATTATTATTATTATTATTATTATTATTATTATTATTATTATTGATCATCGCATAGTCAGCCAGATGTTTAGACTGGATTTGGCATTTTTGTCTACATTTCGAGTCCTTACCAAGGACCTGGGATAGGCAGATGTGGATTTTTGATGGTATTACACACGCAGGAAGAAAGGAAGTTCCTAGTAAGGATGATGATGATGATTGTTATTGTTATTATTTCTGGATAGTGGATGTGGCAGTGCCTGGAGACAGTAGAATAGACAAGAAAGAACTGGAGAAGATAACAAAATAAAAAAGACCTACAAATAGAAATAGAATGACTGTGACAAAGGCAAGCAAGGGTAGTACCAATAGTAATACCAAAACAACTGGAGCACCACTTGAACACCATTGGCATTGATAATTGCAAAAGGCGGCCTTACTAGGAACTGCTTCCATCCTGCGATAATATCTGTAATACCATCAAACATCCACATCTGTCTATCCCAGGTCCTTGGTAAGAACTCGATAGGTAGACAAAAATGTCAAATCCAGTCTGAACATCTGGCTGACTGGGCAATGATCAATAATAATAATAATAATAATAATAATAATAATAATAATAATAATAATAATAATAATAATAATAATAATAATAATAATAGAGTTGGAAGGGACCTTGGAGGTCTTCTAGTCCAACCCCCTGCTCAGGCAGGAAACTTCTACCATTTCAGACAAATGGCTGTCCAGTCTCTTCTTAAAAACTTCCAGTGTTGGCGCATTCACAACTTCTGGAAGCAGGTTGCTTCACTGATTAATTGTTCTTTCAGGAAATTTCTCCTCAGTTCTAGGTTGCTTCTCTCCTTGATTAGTTTCCATCCATTGCTTCTTGTCCTGCCTTTAGGTGCTTTTGAGAATAGCTTGACTCCCTCTTCTTTGTAGCAACCCCTGAGATATTGGAACATTGCTATCATGTTGCCCCTAGACCTTCTCTTCATTAAACTAGCCTATATGTTCTATAGGCTTGATCTAGATTCTGCTTTCCCCCTTATGGAATCCAATGGAGGTGATATTGCCAAAGATTCTAAGATTCACTGCAAAATTATTTTGCTTAAGATATAATGAAATAACAATGATATAATGTAATGTGGACTCTTGTTTAGTTTGTAAGATCTACCAAGCAAGCAAAAGAAAAATAATGTAGAAAAAAATGATCAAACGTGAAAACCACAGATCCTGAATTTGGTATAACATCAAAATCAAATCAACATGGAATCTTTTGACGTTCATCTTTGAGAAACATGCCAGAAATCTATCAAGCCTCCGTGGTAAGAATTCCCTTATGGCAAAACAGGTAAGGAAATGGATAAAACATTTCAGCAAATGATTTTTTTTAAAAAAAAGAGAGACATAAAGCCAAACTTACCACTATGATATGTGCTAATAATTCAACTGGAACTGAACTTTCTTAGCTGCCCACATCGCATAAACAGTAACATTACTCCATGTGCTTTGTGTAACCCACCAGACGTTTCTGCCATTTTTGCTTCTTTTACTTTCCCCTGATCTAGCAGAAACTGTCACTCAAGTTATGACAAGACCTTTTCCAACAGCAGAAAATATACATAACTCAAGGTTTAGCTACACCAGTCACTAAGAAACAGAGAATTTCCATACAATCCAACTGAACAAGACATACAGATAATGGATAAGCATTTTAAAAAATAGCAAGGATATGAGCTGTGTACATTTGAAACTCTGCAAAAGCTTCTGAAAAAACAATTCCTCACCTTTTCCTCCATCCTTTTTAATCATTGGCTTATACCGTCTTCTCAAAACAAAGGTATATTTATATTTCCTTTTCGCATCATAATTTCCCAACAATAAGAGGCTCACTTGTAAATTGTTCTGTTCTGTTCATAGCAACTGCTCAAGCAAATAATAAACTTCTGCAGGCTAGGATGCAGCCATAAACTGTACATACCATAAACAGCACATGCATTGCAATATTGTACATGCAAAAAGGGCATCGTGTCAACGCTGCTAATATTGAATATTCTTGCTTTGACAAAATATGCAGAACTGTCTGGTATTTTTAGAGTTAATTCAGATGACAGAGAAAAGGGAGAATAATAAGGAAAGCCCAGGAAAAGGAATGGAAGTGAATCTAATTGGGCTAATTGGAAGATGTGACTTATGACTGCAAGATAAGGGAGGGGTTTAGCAAGAAAAGTTAGATGCAAGCAAGAGGAATTCAGATTCTGGCATACCTCCATGATGTGCCGTCAATTTGTAACACTGTTAATAAAGGTTTTAGGAAACCAATGCCTGGAAGTTCTTTGAAGTGTTTCATTAGTCGGAACCTGACACATCGCTTTGATCACACACTTGTGGCTATTTTGATTTTTTTGACTCTCTTCCTCCCACAGCAACGTTATGGAGGTTTTTTTTTTTGCTGGAAAATAACACAAGGCAGTCACAGGAAGTTTATGATAGAATGTCCTGAGTCCTGACTAACCAACTAATGTATGCCCAAATACCTTATGAATGTACTCATTTTTATCTCTTAAGAGTGCCATTTTCTTCCTAGAAACAACTTGATTTCACCCAACCACAATATTGGTATATTGGCAGGGTAGAATATGTAGAGGCACCTTTATCTTTTTGTCATCAACTCTAGCTTTACTTTGAAAACTGAGATCTGTATTTATTATTTGCGCACAGAAAAACGCTCTCATTTATTCTCATTTTTTTTCCAATATAAAGCAGAAAATCCCCCATTCAGATCAGAGGTAAACTGAGCCACAGTATTAAATCTTCTGGGATCCAGTTCAGGGAGGCCTTTTTAGGGAACTTCAGGATTATAAACTGAGCTATAGATTTAGGTATTGCTCAAATCCAAACTGCTGTCTAAAATTTATCTTAATCTTCTGGGCCAACTGAAATATTTCAAAATATATATTTGAAGAGAACCTTCAACCTATATGAAATTTCCCATAATTTCCCATCTTTTAAGGGGCTCTGTTATATGTCTAGAAATTGAAGAGGATGCAGGATCAAAATTGATTGGGACTTTCAAACATTAAAATTTCAGATCAGGAAACACTTCACCTAGCCTTTAAAATTCTTCATATAAGACAATCAATTCCTAAATATTTTAAATTAAACAAGCTGAATCAAAAATAATAAGCAAATTGTTTTTAAAAAGATATGGTACTGCAATAAAGTACTGTAATTCAATTTATTAGATAATAAATAAGACAAATATCTGGTTCACTTTGGAAATATATTCTCTGCTACAATTCATTTCATAAAATACAGTAAGACAAACATAATTGTAATTTGCTAAGCTGCACAGTCATATCACATTTATAGGTTTTCGGAAAGTAGAAATAATGTACAGACTATTTGTAGAAGATAGCCAAGCTGAGCCCGAGGTAGGGGGTCAAACACATCATCAGCATGAGTCCCTGTGGGCCCACAAGAGATCTAAGTCCAGCCCACCTTGAATTTCTTTCTCTCCTTAACTCCCACAAATTTCCCTTGACCGTTAGTAGTTCAGAGACTTCTGCTTGCAATAAATATTTATACTCATTTGAACTGCCTGAATCTCCTGATTTCCTTGGCGCTTGACATTATTAGCACAATTAAAAAGGACACGAATGAAGTAGAATTTTCAAAGCAGAGTCAGCAATAATGGATGCTGATGATAAAACTATTCAGATTATGACTTTACATTTTTTTTTTTTATAATAAAAGCCATTAAGCTTTAAAATGAGTATCTTTTGCATTCCCTATCCATTGACACTATTTGAACAAGATACATTCACAGCGAGGTGTAAAATTCACAGTTGCTAAATAAATAATGGGTGAGGGGAATAGTATGCAATTTACAATTGGGGAAAAAATAGATTTATGAACCTGGGCAATAAGCTTCATAGCTCAGATGTCCTTGTTTTTCCAGTAATTAACCTTTTTCTACCTACCAAAGTATAATTTAAAATTGAAGCTTTTAAACTTTTTTTATCACAGCAAGGACTGATGAACATAGGCTAAAATCCATCTGGGGCAATTTTAGCACTGGAAAAAGAATTCTAAATACACATAAAGCTAACCAATTCTCCACACTTCAATTCAAACTACATAAAGATTTTAGCAGCATAACCAAAGCAAGTTCTAATTAAGCAAAACAAAACCAATGGGCCATTCCCTCTCCTCAATTGTTGGAGTAATTTACATATACACAAATTAACATTTACACTGTAATCGTAATACATTTTATATAATGTGTTGTTCTCCACTTGCTATTATTATTGGGTGAAGTTTTTCAATAGACTGGATCACTACTTCCTGATTTAAGAGAAAAAACATACTGTTATATCCAAACTCTTCTGTCTTGCACACCCACTAATTAAAGGAGTTATTTTAAGATTCTGTTTTATTCTATTTTAGCGTTGGATTTGTGCTTTTTTAATTGTCTGTGTACAATTATTACTTTTGGAAGTTATAGTTTTAGATTATATGTGTAATATTTCTATTTATTATTGTTTTGTATTTGTATTGTGAACTACTGCATGCTGCTTTGGTCAGGAATGAAAAGGATAGAATATGTTATATAAGTAAAAGAGTTTCTCCATATTTATCCCGGTTACACAATATAGACTCAATACTGGATGATGGGGCTCAAGTATTATTTACCTTCTTTAAAAAAATAGCTAAATATATTGTATTAAGAAAACATACTGTATGCAATCTGCTCACAAACTACAATAGCCACATTTTAGATTCCCCAAGTGCAATGAAATATGGAAAATGTATTATGCCATCCAAGAGGCAAAAAATGGTCGTATTGCTGTTCTTTGTTAAATCCTTCGTCACATAGATTATTCCTACTTTCTCAATTTTTGTCACATATATAAACAAAATGCATTTAACAGGATTATTTGAAGTATCTGATACTGAGAATGTTCAAAACTGGCAAAACCTATTTTTTAATATAATTGTTAAGGCATCAGGTTAGAAAATGAGACACTATGAGTTCTAGTCCTGCTTTAGGCACAAAACAGGTAAGTGATCCTAGGCCAGGGGTAGGCAACCTTGGCTCTTTTATGACTCGTGGACTTCAACTCCCAGAATTCCTGAGCCAGCACAGCTGGCTCAGGAATTCTGGGAGTTGAAGTCCACGAGTCATAAAAGAGCCAAGGTTGTCTACCCCTGTCCTAGGCTAAGACTGAGCCCTAGGAAAGAGGCAATGGCAAAAAACTTCTGAAAAACCTTGTCAGGAAAACTGCCCGGCAGTCTCTGAGAATTGGACAGATTAAACAGAAGGGAAAAAGAAGTCAAAAGCAGCAAAAACTGGGTGGGGGTGGGGACAGAAAAAAACCTAAAGTGCTCTTTTAGAAAACAGAATACACAAAAGTATTATGAGCAGTTATAACAATCATATGCATGTATATTTGGGCAAATTATTGTAAAATTGTTTATTATTGCAGTCTGCAATTAGGATACAGCAATTTCGCCAACCAAGCTGAGAATCTTGGAAGTCACAGAAAATTAGCAGGTGCCAATTTGAGAAAGATTGGATGAGCATATGCTGTCTGTCATCCCTATCTATACATATCTATCATCTATTTACCTATATCTGTTTGTCGACCTATATACCACCTATCTCCACAGAGTGAGTGCAAATGAGAGTAAAGATAGCACCAAATCCTAACAGTAAAAAAATAAATTTTAAAAACATAAAAGCTAGGAGTGATTTAAATCTGTTGGTTGCTAGTTCCATTTTCTTCCTTTCTGAATATGCTCATTTCAAGAGAATGATCAGGGCATGACTTCCATTTTTTTTACCTAAAACAATCCAATCTTGCAGTTACTGTCTGACTAATATTGCTTTTACAGCTTACCAGTTGTCTTATTTACTCTGACCCTATTTACAGCTTTCCTATATAAGATCCAATAAAACAGATTCATCCACTAGTGTGAGCCACATCAGCAACTAAAAAGAGGACAAGCTGTAGAATTACCTTGGCTGCCTCTTTTTACACAAATAAACTTAGCTGAGTACCTTCACAATTGCTTAACAATTCATAGATGATGAAAATGTAGTTTTAAGATGATGATTTTCTCGCCTTTAGAATTCTTACTTGTATGCTGGATTTTTTTTAGGTTGATTTTCAATTTTAAGAATCAGCAAGAATATAGCTATTGACTTAACATTTACTGATAATTGAGCCTTATTTAGACCAAACACTGTATGAACAGTGCATGGATTGAATATGCGGCCTTCTGCCTAAAATTCAGAGGCACTATCCCTGAGCTCTTAAAATCTAAGACTTTAGAAGGTGTTAATTTTATCCTGAGAATTCAATAACCAAGTGTTTATTATTAAAAATATGACATATCTAAATTAATAGCTTCATCAATCTAATTTTAAACCTCCAGCTTAAATAGGGAGGGAGGCACTCACGGTGACTAAATAGATACATAATCAGGAAACAATAGGAGAGCTAGGAAATAAAATCCTAGTTCCTAGAACAGGAGCTAAAATTAGCTCATTAAAAAAAACTAGCCGTGTTCATGCACAAAGAAGGTGAATCAAGTTTTGGAGTATGAAACAGGAAATGAAAAAGAGGGGGAGCAGAAAGGAGTGTACTGAAAGAAGGCATCACTGACAGCATACTGAACAAGCAGTCCTCTTAGCATTTGTACAAGTTATTCATTTCAAATCCTATCCTCACCAAGAGACAGATTCAATCTGCTCAGAGATCTCTATCAGCATTGTACAGATGAACAATGACATGAGGATCTCTAATTATGCAAGAAAAGGCAATGTTCTGCTCCTCCATCTCCCTTCATGAATCAAAGTAACTATTGGTGAAGAGAGATGAAATTAATATTAAGGAGCTAAAAGTAAAAATGCTAAAACCAAATCCCAAGAGGAATCATACAAACTCCATGGACATGATTCACCTATGGGCTTAGAAACCACAGCATTAGGTGGCCTACACAGTGCAACAGTAATCACAGCCTACTGCATAATTATTTCCAGACTTCTCCCAGTAACACAGGTGAAAGGCGGCAAAGAATTGGATAAGGGTATTTGGGTCGTCTCTCAATCTTCTTGGAATAGTAAGCCATCAGAAATATAATAACAATGAAAGTAAAGAGTATGAATAATATAAACACCAATAAAAATTTTCTGGGTTGCAAAGATTCACATTCTGGGCAATGAAGGATCTCTTTGGAGCAGAGCTGATCTAGGCTTTCTGAGCCTGGCAAGATGTTATTGTCAATTATCTGCCTATAATACATCAGCGAAGGTTTTGCCTCATACTTGTTTATCACATAACGATAGAGGCCATATGATCTGGAATCTCCTCTGTCACTGAAAGAATAGACAAAATAGCCATGGAGGTTAACATCATCCAAGGTGTAGGCTAAAAAAAACACAGAGAAAGGAATGGGACAAAAAATTAGTGGTGTATTTGTTTTAGCAGCAATCTTATCTGTAGATTATTATACATTTCTTGACTACTGAGTTTGTAAACCACCAAATGTCATGACCAATACAGAAGAAATGATAGAAACAATATAAATGTAATCTTTGTTAATTTCATTTTCAAATGTGAAGTTTCCTATGCCTACTTTTAGATCAAAATAAAAATATGAAAATACAATCCCATTCAAACAACTCACCTTATTTGGAACAAACACTGAAAACATCAGCCTTTCCTATCTATTCTTATTTTATACTTACTTTACCTTTGCATAGGAAAAAATAATTTTAAAAACTTTCCTGGCCATTAAAAGCAACAGATTAAAAGAGATACTAAATCACAGCAACAGAAGATAAAAAATATACAATTTTTTAAATGACATTGTGGTATGAACTTTGGAAGAAGAAAGGATGATAGGACAACATACAGGTAAAAATGTACACAAGAGATTGCAATGGTAGCAAAAAAAAAACCTTAAAGGCTAACAGCATGGATAAAACATACACTTTTAGAGTCAAAGGTTTTATACTGTGTTTCCCTGAAAGTAAGACCTACCCCGAAAATAAGACCTAGCTTGATTTGGGGGTTTCGGCCTAATATAAGCCCTACCCTAAAAATAAGCCCTAGTTTTGGGGTGAGGTACATGCCTAAAAATCAAGATAGGGCAGGGGGAGTGGAGCTTACCAGGCCTCCCATGAATAAACACCTGCCTCTCCTTGCCAGCCCACTTCTGCAGCATCCCCCACGCTGCATTTCGTAGTCAGAGGCCTTTCTGGATGGCCTCTGCAGCCAAGAACTGAGCTATGGATTCAATCCGTAGCTAAGTTCTCGGCTGGAGTGCCATTCTCAGCTGCAGAATGAAGATGTTCCTTCAGCTGCAGAATAAGTAGGCCTGCTGGGTGGGGCTGTCAGTGCTGCTACCACGAGGTGAGTGGAAAACACACCCACCAAAAATAAGACCTGGTGCTTCTTTTGAAGGCAAAGAAAAAAGAAAAAATAAGACTGGGTCTTATTTTCAGGGAAAGACTGCAGCAAAAAAAATTCTATTTTTTCTCAGACACAAACATTTTCACCCTGCTTTGTATTTGTTAAAACTAAATTTTCAATAGGCCTTGCTACTCTTTGGTTCTGAAATTATTCCAAGCATATGTTATTCCAAGCATATGATCCTAGAAAACATGTTTGGTTTAAGGATTTGCAGATAGGTTTTGTTTGCACCCATGTGCCCTGGAATTCCTTGCCTTCAAGCCACTGTACACCCTTAGTTTTTATTAACTTTATAATCTGAAACCCCAGTGCTAGTATATTTTTCTGTCTTTCACACACACATTGTTCCAATGCAGCAAAACACATGGTTATTAAAGTATGAATGTTTTTCCATAAGATCCTTACCTTTTAAGGCTTCGTTAATATACTTCTCCAGGTAATATATCCTTAACTTGTCATGAGACTCATTCTTCTCATCATTGATTCCACTGGCTAAAATATAAATTGGGATATTGCCATATTTATGTTTAATCCAATTGAGAAGTTTCCTTAGTCCCCAGGGCACCACTGGAACTTGGCTGGGTGATTCCAGCCAAGTTAAATCTTTTACTATTTGGGTATCAAGATGGTCATCATACTTTTTGGGAATGTCTTTTTCGGAACCGACAAGAGTTGTGGTATAGTGACTCAGAGCAAAGAAGTCAAAGGAGCCATATATTAGATTCCTTTCCTCTGCTGAGAAATAAGGTAATTGAAAATTATAAAAACCTAGATGATTTTTTTGGTGAAGCCACTGTCGCATCACTTCTGGATAGTCACCAGACCCGAAAATTGGCTCTGCCAGCCAGCCAATGTCAAATTCCAAAACTCGCCTGGCTGCTTCCTCATCCTTTTTTGAAAGGGGACAGGCAGGCTCAACCCAGTCAGCATGTAAGGCAATTGATATTTTACCATTTTGAATCTTTCTGAATTTTTTATCATACAAGTGCCATGCTTTGGCATGAGCTTTCAAGAGATTATGTGCAGCTTTATATGTCAGGTTCTTCACATCGGGTTCATTCATGGTGATCCAAAATTTGACATGATGTCCAAAGTTTTTAAAACAGAACTGAGCATACTCAACAAAAGCTTCCACAGTATGTTGGCTCTCCCATCCTCCATTGTTGGCCAGTGAAAAAGGGAGCCCTTGATTCTTAGCCTCAGGTTGCCACAAAGCAACTACAGGAGTGATATTAACTCTGATGAGTTCGTTGACAAAACACTGATAGTAAAATAGAAGTGTTTGGTTTACATTTGCCTGATTGCCTAGAGGAAGGATCAAAGACCACACTAGTGAAAAATGAAAGTGTGTGATATGCATTTTTTGAAGTAAAGAAATTTGGAGTCTGACATGAGAAAAATCAACACAGTGAGGCTTGCGTTTCAGAACACCACTTCCATTAATTTTAATGAGATCCTTGGTTTGGTGAACTCCCCATATATAAATATTAGGGTTTAGAAACTGAGATCGTGTTGGATCTATCTAGAAAGAGAGAGAGAGAAAGGAATTAACTCTGTCACAAACAGAAAAAGCAACCAACCAATATTATCACAAAGATAACTGAAAATGGTGATCTTTTTTTTTTTTTGCTAACTTAGGACCAACTCTGAGTATTCCTATTTCTACCAATAGATCTACTACCTACTATAGGGAAAATTTTATTGTCATTTATTTATTTATTTATTTATTTGTTTGTTTGTTTGTTTATCAATCAATCAATCAATCAAATTTATATACCAGCCATCATACTTATATGACATGGGCAGTTTACAAATACAAATATGTAGAGTAGTGAAGTAACAAAACCTGAAAGATAATACATTTTGTAGTTGATCTCTAGATGTGTATATTTTCCATGTGAAACAGACATTTGTTCCTTACAAAGAACTTTATCAGAGAATTCCATCAAATTGGTATGATCATAAAATGCTTGTATTGAATCAGACAAAACTATCATCTAATAACACTAAAGAAAGACTAGAAAATCTCATTTGGTTTCTCAATGGTCTTACCTGAAGAAAGCTTTCTGTGACCCCCCAAACAAAATTACAGGGGAACGTTCCTTTAAAAGGTTGGGTTTCTGGTGTTGAGAGGAAACCATTGTCTTGAATCAACTTTTGGTAAAACAAACCTGAAGATTTCATTATCATTTTTTTATCCTGGCTTTGAAAATCAACGTAAAATAAACCCCGTCGAATGTAGCTTTTGTCCCATTCAAAGCCATCCATAAGGGACCAAGCTGTATATCCCATCACCGTAACTCCATCATATCTGATAGCTGAAGAATAAACAATAAATACAGAACTAATTTCCCTGTGTAATAAACACTGTACACTTCTGAACAGTTACATCTGTTTTGCAGAAAAGACTTTGGTTTAAATAGACTCTTCCAGAAGATTTTGGAATTGCAGTTCAAAAACAGCTGGAGGATTAAATACGCTAGAATAAAAAAAAAAACAGAATGGAAGCAAACTTGATGGGCTGGCAGAAAACAACAAAAGAAATATTGAATTCAAAATATGGGTAGGCTTTACCACGATAATATCATTTCAACAATGGCTGGGTGATACTAGGAAGATGCTGTAAGTCATTACTATGGAAATGATTCAAGACAGCAGAAACAGAGATGCAATATATGCAGACGTGGTTTCCCTACCTTTTTAAAGATAAACTCTTTTCTTGCAATTCCCCTACTATAATATCTAAAGTACACACAAAGTAGTGTGCACATATATGTCTTGTCTGTTTTATTGTAAGTTTGCAAGATATAAACTGTAATAGTAAACAAGTGTTAATTGGATTTAGAATTATAAACATACCACAATTTAGCAATTATTTACAAAAATAAGAACATTTTATGTAAAATTAATACAACCTGACACCAGGAAAACTCAATTTTCCCCAGGGAAATGATATAGATTAACTGTTATTTGAAAATAAAAAAATAATTTTTCCTCCTGATGCTTTTACCAACACTTTAGTTCATTTTCAAAGAAGTATAAATAGAGATATACGCAGTGCTTTTTTTGTAAAAAAAAAAAAAAAAAAAAGATGCCGGAACTCATACATGTCATACAACCCGCCTTGCCTACCCTACAAGGTTCCATCCAAAAAAAGGTGTCAGAACTCCGTTCTGGGTGTTCTATGACAAAAAAAGCCCTGGATATACGTAACTGAAGCACAACTGCATACTGAGTGTTATTGAGTCTTCATTGACATATTGCAATACAATTTGGAGAGAAACCCCTGAATTTGGTGTGGCAAGAGTTGGCACACCAATGTCTACCAGTGTGTACCTTCCAACAACATTCTGCCTATTTTTTTTACTGATGAAGTTGCTTGGATGTGCAATACTTGGATGGAAATGCTAGTTCATTAATGTTCAAATAGAACTTATTTAATTGACATAAGAAAAATGCTTCTCTTAAACATTATAAATGGTTTAATATATCTTGACTAGAATGCCAAAAGTAACCTTACCTTTTAATGTGTCCATTATGAAATTTTTAAGGTAATACATATAATTGGAGTCATCTGTCTTTATACTTCCAGAAACCAACCAACTATTTTCCACAATGAAGATCTGTGACGGATTATATTCCCTGCTTATCCAGTAAAGTAGCTGCCTCAGGTTCAGTGATTTCTTCTGTTGGAACAGCATGTCTGGCTCCACAAAACGAAAACTTAATGTGGCTCCAAAAGAAAGAGCAAAGAAATCAGCTGTCCCTCTGATTAAGTTCTTTTCTGCATCAGTGAATTTTGGTAATGTCAAGGAAAGGTAATGTTTCATACTCTGAGGATAGTCTCCATCAATAAATATAGGCTTAGCAAACCAGCCCAGCACAAAGTCAAGAGATTTCTGACATCTTTTTATATTCTTTTCAGCCATGTTTTTAGGTTTTATCCAGTGAGAACTTAAAGCAATTGATACTTGACCTTTTTGAGCAGGACGAAAATTGTCATTATAAAGATGCCACACCTTGGCATGGGCCTATAGAAAAGAAAGAAATACACTAGTGAACCAATGGTTCTGTAGCTGTTAATATTCTTATATTTTATTTATATGGTCCAACAGAATTATGTTAACGACTAATCAACAATTGAGGCCATGGCAATGTCTAAGTGACCACAGCAAAATGAATTGGGTTCTATGACTTTAAAAGCTGGGTGGGAATTGGAGGAAAATACCAGCTCTATTCTGCTAACATGAACAGAAAAGTTCACCACAATTCTGAACGTTGGCCTGAAATATTTCATCCCTCTCTACTAAAGTGTAAGGGTCAAAGCAAGGCCTCACACCATAGCATCCATTTGAAATGATGTAAGGGCCATCAACAAAATTAAAAATAATAAATCACATGGCAGCAGACTGTCTATACACAGAATTAAACAAAAAACAGTTATGCAGACAAAAGCTGTAAATGACAACTGAAAACAAACATCATCATAATTAAACAATGGCACCTGCAATTAAAGTGTTCCAAACTCAATATCAGAATCAATTACTATGCCCAAATGGCTTTTACTCCAATTCATATTCTTATTTATATTTATATTCATACTCATACTCTTTTTCTTCTAACAATTTCTGCACTTTGCATGATGTTATTTATCCCATGAGGGTAAACTGAAGGATAATGTAGAAACCTGAACTACATTGAGGTCCAAGGAAGAAAATTTTTTTTATCTCTTTTCCACCTTCCCCCCAATTAATCCAGATTGCTAGCATGTACATATAACCCTAATCTTAAATTATTTATTGAAATATATCACATTTGGCAAGATAAACAGCAGGCACATGGACATCTAATCAAGGCCAAAGTAGGAGGCGAAGGAGAAAATACTTCTAGTTTCCATACTACTTCTAAACCTATACAGTTGTCCACATCACTCAAAAATAATAACAGAAAAAATACATACATTACATATTTATTTAATGTACAGAGGGTTCAAAGTAATGTTAAACCATGAACATAATTTGTTTATAATATGTGCAGTTTGTAAAGCTTTTACAAACCAGCTACTGGTTTATAAACTATGAACATAATATCTGTACCCAAACAGCTGTGACTCCAGCAAACTATTGTTAACAAAAATCATGACTTAGCATGTGAACTAGATATCTCTCTAATCTCTCTTAGTATCTATTTACAGTCTTCTTCAAGAAATTAAGAACTGTAATCGGTTTCACTACAAACTCAGTAGTGAGTTTGCATGTGATATTAACCAGTAAGAAAAAAACTAAGGACACTGTTCAAAGAATGAAATCTAAATAGCTGCCTTTACTTTCTATGAAAAATTAAATGCAAATTGATGTTCTCACAAACTGGATCACGTAGCATGTATGTCTCTCAACTGCAAAGGAAGAATTTATCCATGAGAAAACACAAAAGGATAACTGATGTCTATTGAGATGACCTGATGAAGGAAGTTCAGAATTAAATAATAATGACAATTTATACCTCATTCCACCAATAACAGAACATACTAAATTTTGACAAACCACAGCACTATTATTTATAGGTTGCATATATAGGTTCATTATACTTGTATTGTATGAAAAGTTGTATATTTTGGATTCATCATCACGAAACTTTAATATAATTGAAAGGTCAGCAGTCAAATAAGAGTAAAAGCTTCTTAGCCTTTAACAAAATGGCTCTCATATTTAAATAGGGTTTGGATAAATGTTCTTCTCCTATTCCAAAGAGCCATATAGGTGTCAGGAAATAGCCATTTAAATATTCCTACTATACCCTGGGATCAGTATCAGCAATTTTCTTTTTTTGTTATTATTATTTTGGTATAATTTTTATTGAAGAAATTTTTAACAAGATAAAAACAATATAAATATTAGAAAAGAAACAAAGAAAAGAAAGAAGAATAAGAAATAGAAAAGAAAAAGAGGAAGGCAGGCAGGCAAGAAGGAAGGAAGGATTATAAAGAAGTAGCTCCTAATCTTTTTGACAGCAGATGTAAATGCATTAAATTTTACTCTCTCTCTCCAAGGTTACATCATAATTTCACTCTTTTCATAAGCTACCCTTTCAAATCCTTAAACCCATAAATCACAAGTTCATTTTTCTCTTTTTTCAGCAAAAAGAGAAAATAAGTAGTTTCCAGTCACCGATAAATGTAATTATTGTATTGACCTATCTCTAATAAAAAGTATCAGCAAATTTTCTTATCATGTGGGAAATTTATAACAGCTAATATAGTAGGTTAAGAAAAAATGGCACAATTTACTGAAAACAAAGTAGAAAATATTATGAATATGCAAAATAACTGGGAGAGGGGGGAAGAAAAAAAGTTATCAGAGAGGCAAGTTGAAAAATTGACATTGAGGATGTATATGTAGGAGAAGACGAGGCTGAGCTGGAAGGTGGGATTAAATATGTCATCAGTTTGGAGTTGCCACAAGAGGCAATTTAGAGCCAATTTAGCTTTGACCCTTAATTCACTAGATTCTTGTATATAGGTAGCAATAATAAACTCTTCTGTGCTTTGAACTCAACAAATTCTCCTGGTTATTTACATCTGACAGGCATGTGATAGACAACAAATAAGAGACATGAGAAAAAAAATCAAAAAAATAAAAAAAAATTCCCTTATTCTTAACAACTCTTGCCTTAAAGGCAGTGGGAATCAAAAATATGTTCAATAGGAACATACAGTATGTTACATTCCTATTGAACATAAAAAGGGACATAAACAGAAAAACAGAATGATCAAGGCTAGACTGGGAAATCAAAAATGCACCCTGGATGAAGGCAATGTTAAAACAGTCCTGTACTGTTGCCTCATAAATATATCCATGAGATCAATGGGAGGTGAATCTACTCAAAGAAACTTTATTGTTGAACTTCTCTTTCTCTTCCCGAAACATTCTATTGTATGCCTCTTAGGAGATTCCTCATAATCCTGCCAAATTTAAGGAATACCCAAAAGGAGGTGGAATCTGTTGCACTGATTTCTGTTCTGTTGGCATGAGAACCCAACTAAATATACAGGTAGTCTTCACTTAATGACAGGTCCCTTAGCGACCATTCAAAATTATGACAGACCTGCCAAAAGTTATGTATGACCGGTTCCATAGTTTCAATAGTTGTACATACAACTTGTAGTCACCTAACTGCATTTTGGACACTGGACAACTGACTGGCCTTTATGGGTGGCTGCAATGTTCCACAGTCACATTATCTCAATTTACAACTTTTTTTGTTGATTTCTGGTAAAATACACCCATAGGAATACATGGATTTATTTAACGACTGAAGCATTCATTTACTGAGTATGGCATTCACTTAACAATTGCCACAAAAAAGTCATAAAATTGGGTCCAGTCATGTGGGGGCCTTGACTTACAATCATCGTGACTTATGATCGAAGTTCCCAGATCCATTATAGTCATAAGTCGAGGACTACACTAAGTATGGAAAACATAACTAGTATGTTAGGAATTGTTCCCTTTATGAACCTATTTTTATATCTTCTTGAACAGAGTACATCTTATTGGTGCCTGCCTCATTTTTGCTATTTTTATTTTTGCTTGATGATTTTCAGCAACTGCCCAGGAATTTGCTAGACAGCATACATTAATCTTCCTTTGTACCCACATTCACTTTGAGATAAGCCTGCCTGCCAGGCTATGAGTTTAGTGTAACCAGTTCTTACTGACAGGCATTTGTATCAGAATTGTAAGCAAAAGTTTTTTACCTGTTATCCATTTTTTTAACTAAAGCTGTTACTATTGGTTGGAACATTTTTTGTGTGTAAAATCTATACTCGAACTCTTCCTTATGTTCAGTCCTTAAATCTGAACAACTTTGCACAGGATTGTGCCTCATTTTTTTCCAAGGGTTCATCTTTTCTTGACATTGATCTTTGATAATTAAAGCTTCTAACCTCAAAAGTTTATCAGCGACAAATATTGCTATAATATATTTATGTGAAGAACTTGTCACTATTCCGTGCACAAGACAAGATGTGGCATTGTTTAACTCAGTTTCATTTCACTGCTTTCATTGGGCACATTAATCAAGCCTTATGGTTGAAAAGCTACATGAAACAGAGTAATTAATCTAATCTCTGATGCAATAAACAAATTCTAACCCACCAGTATATATAGGAGAATTCACAAGAATTATGTGGCCTCAAATTATACAGAATGCCAAGGCCTTGCAAATAAAATTGATGAAGTGATAACAAAAAGTGAAGGTGTTGGATTTACTGAAATAATTCTTTTTTTAGAAAATGTATCTAAATAAAATAAGTTATCTCTGTGCCTGATCAATTTAATATTGCATTAATATTGTGAACATTGCATACAACCATCTTTGCCACAGCATCCTCATTCTTAAACTCTCTAAACCAGGGGTGTCAAACTGCCGGCCCATGGGCCGGTTTCATCATACCAGAGCCGCGCCCACCCCATTGCCGGCAATGGCGAAAAAGCTCTGATACATCACGCAATGTCACATGACGTCGCGAGTTTGACATGCCTGCTCTAAACCAAAAATAGGACCATTTTAGGTAGTTGTAGGCAAGTCATTAAATTAATTACTGGAATTACTTTTAATGTTAAATATATTAGCTCCACTTTCCTTTTTTTAAAAATATAGTACTGCCATTACAAAAAAAAGTGGGTATGTTCAAGCCATGTTTTATGTAAAGCATTCCCTCAAACCTTTCTAGAAGAAATGACAAAATTGATTGTTGTTGCATCATATTTTTTTTTTTAAAAAAAAAAGCTTTTAAAATAAAAACTGTGTCTACTGTAACTTTATATAAACACATAGATTGGAAGGTTGCAAACAGTAGTGATCAACAATACTAACAAGCTAAATTAAGATGTTGTACTGAGATAAAACCGTCAAAGCAAAATCAGATATAATTACTGAATGGTTGGAGATTGAGAACATTAGTTGCTAATGGGATAAATTTCATTCAACACAGTGGAATCTATTTGGGCTATATTTACAATGAAACATATCTCTTAAGCAAACCAGCTAGGCTGTCGCTAAACTCAAGCATTTTTCCCCAGTAAGTTACAGTATGTGCTGAAAACACTTTTTGTCTGATGCTTTCTTTTTTTAAATTCAACTCTCTGATCTTTGTTTCAGGGATCCAGGAATGTCAAATGAGTTCATGGGAACCCAAAGGTATAGATAACTGTTTCCTGACCTCTGCAAGTTTAAGGAGCTGGGAGTTTCATCTTAAACCTGCGAAGATTAAGAAATACTGGTGTAGAGAATGTGACCAATAACGCTTTTTGTAGTTGTTACATAACTTCTTGCTGATAAGTGAGTGAAGAGTACCGATAAAATCCTATTAGATTACTGCAGGATAACTTGCAACTTATTTTCACTACCAAGTGGGTTAAATGCCAGGAAAGTGTCTCATTTCTATTCATATTAACCAGGCATTTATTCCATGTAAAGCAAGGTTTTCAATATCTGTGTCTATTCCTATTATGTTATTATGTATCTGTTCATTCCCATTTGAAGTTTTCTGTCAAATGGCAATTTATTCAAATGTTCATTTATTGCAAATCTTAGCATTTGAGTTTAAATCTACAGCTGGGGCAACTTGTGAAATGTTGCCATAGTCTAGTAACATTAAACTATAATAACTTAATGTTTAATCTGCCTCAAGACTGTTTATTTGCTGCCAAGGTCTAACCGTTTAACTCTATATTAGCTAGGAGTAAAACCCCACCAAAGCACACTGGAAATTGCTTCCGAGTACAATGGCACAGGAATGGAATATTAATTGGAACAGCCCTGCTCTAAGATTAAGATCAATCTCCCCCAACTTGGTGCTCTCATAATTGTTGGATTTCAACTCCTCACAACTCTCAGCCAACTTGAGTAACAAGAGGTACTGGATGAAAATATAGGAGTCCGAATACTTTTCAAGGCGACCGTTAATTATCCTGGATACAAGTCAGCATCCGGCCAGCTACTTCGGACAAGCGCTCAGTGAAACAATGTTTAGCAAAGAACAGCAATTAGGCCCACAGAAGCTGAGGATCCTGTCTGTACTCCACCCTTACCTTCAGGAGGTTGTGCGCCACTTTGTAGCCCACCTCCAGCCCGCCTCGCACACCCGGGGGCAGCTTACCCGTGGCGTAGCCATGCCACGCCACGAGATAAGGATTGTCTATGGTGAGCCAGTAGCGCACCTGGCGGCCAAAGTGCTGGAAACAGAACTGGGCGTAGTCCAAGAAAAGTTCGATGAGAACCGGGTTCTCCCAGCCGCCGTAAAGGTCCTGCAGGGCCTGGGGCAGGTCCCAGTGGTAGAGGGTGACCACGGGCTCGATGCCACGCTGCCGCAGGCCGGAGAGCAGGCGCGCGTAGTAGCGCAAGCCGGCAAAATTGGCGGGCGCCGTGCCGTTAGGTAGGAGGCGCGCCCAAGCTAGCGAGAAGCGGTAGTGGGAGACCGCCAAGGCGCTCAGAGCGTCCAGGTCGCGCTCGACGTGGTCGTAGCTGCTGCTGGCCGTGTCGCCGAGGGGTCGCTCGGCGGGGTTTCGAAAAGACGCCGCGTGGCTGTGCGCAAAGGTGTCCAGCACCGAAGGCCCTTTGCCGTCCCGGTTCCAGGCGCCTTCCACCTGATACGCCGAGCTCCCGGCCCCCCAAAGGAAGCCCCGAGGGAACGTGTCGTAGAGAAAGAGCGCGTCGTCCGGGAAAGGCAGGTGGGCGAAGCGAGACCAAGTGGTCGCTCCCTGGCCTGGCTTTCCAGCTAGCGGGCGGCAAAGGAACATTCCCAGGACGAGGAACGGCAGCCCCGACGTCGCGGCGGGAATCATTCCGCTGACGGGGAGACGTCCAGGAGCAGATGTGGGTGAGAAGAGACGGTGCCTGCCGGCCGCCTTCTCTCCCGCCGTCGCCCCCCCCCTCCCCCGGCAACCCCACTTTATTCCTTGCTTTGCCCTGCCCGCGGAGCTATTAATAATTACCTGGGACCGCGCCGGGAGGGGGGGGCTTTCTCCTCCTCCATGGAAAAAAAAGGAGCGGGGAGGTTAACCAAGTTGTTCCAGATCAGCTGAAGGGAGAGGGAACGAAGGAGGAGAGGGAGGAGATAGGGAAGCCACGATTCCTGCCCTCCGCACCAGGGGTGAGGATTGCTCGGACGGCGCCTGGGGAGAAAAGAAAGTCCTCAGGCGCCCCGCCGCCCTCATCTTTCTGGCGGTAAATTGACAGCTGGTCGCCAAGCCCACTCCCACAAAGCGGAGTCAAGAGCGGGAGGGAGATGAATAGTTTGCTTTTCCTCGGAAGCTTCTTTCTTTTTTTTTCCCAGTTGAACGTAGGATGCTGCCGACGATTCCCTGGTACGGTTTAGCTACTCCTGCTTGCTTTGCTTAATGGAGAAAAAAGAATAACCCCTGAAGTACCTTACTGTTCAATTTGTAGGATCCCTTTCAGACATGAGTTCAAAGTGGGAGAAACGTTACTCTGCCTTTATATTTAATATCAGTTTTCCATGGCCCTTTAAAGTCACACTTTGTTGATCACTTTGTTCAATTCATAACTTGTTTTAAAGTAGTAGAACGACTGATCTGATTAACATACAAAAAGAGAGAGATCACTCACCCCAACCCAAGCAGAGTCTGGGACATTACTCAAGGTCAAGATAAAAAGAAGGTCTATAGATAGTTAAAGTGATTCATAAAATCTAACACATCTTAGTTTCATTAAACTAACCTATGGGCACCCTGCCAACAAAAGTGCGTATAGTCAAGGCCATGGTTTTCCCAGTTGCAATGTATGGCTGTGAAAGTTGGACCATAAGAAAGGCTGAGCGACAAAGAATTGAGGCCTTTGAACTATGGTGCTGGAGAAGACTCCTGCGAGTCCCTTGGACTGCAAGGCGTTCAAACCAGTCGGTCCTAGAAGAGATCAACCCCAACTGCTCTTTAGAAGGCCAGATCCTGAAGTTGAAACTCAAATACTTTGGCCACCTAATGAGAAGGAAGGACTCACTGGAGATGGTAGAGGACAGGAAGACCTGGAGGAACGTTGTCCATGGGGTCGCGATGGGTCGGACACGACTTCGCAATTAACAACAACAAAGGTCAATTGTCTTACAATTGTACAAAAAGAAGCAAAACAGCATTCTATTGTATTTTGGTCCTGTATCAGGCTTCTTTGTCTCTCTCAGAGCAGATCTTAATACCGAGTATTTTATTCATGCACTGTTCAAGTACTGTATTATAATGAAGATACTGTATTTGCATATTTTGTGTGCTTCCTAAAAAGTAAGGCCTGGGGGAAGGCTACAATGTAACCCAAGTGCCATTGCATAGTTAACGGAAGCCATGGAAAAATAATTTCTTTCTAGTGTTTCCCTCCAAATTAGTATTTCGAGAAGCTACACTTCCAAGATGTATCATTGGACTGACAAAGAANTATTATAATGAAGATACTGTATTTGCATATTTTGTGTGCTTCCTAAAAAGTAAGGCCTGGGGGAAGGCTACAATGTAACCCAAGTGCCATTGCATAGTTAACGGAAGCCATGGAAAAATAATTTCTTTCTAGTGTTTCCCTCCAAATTAGTATTTCGAGAAGCTACACTTCCAAGATGTATCATTGGACTGACAAAGAACAGCCTCACTGAATTAAGTATTAAAGTGTTCTCTTGAATGCAATCAGTAATTGACATCAATCATAATAGTTGAACTAGAACAGCCTCCTTAGATTCTAGTCCTTGCATATATTTTATTTAATATATATGTTTTTGATCCAAAGGTTACATCTTTAAAAAGAAGGGATAGATCTGGCAAATTAATTTCTTAAAGCTAGGCCAGTCTGTCTTGATAGAATTGCTGTTAAGTTGCTTAGTCATCAATGCTACTAGAAAAGATAGAACTACTCTCCGATGCCATCAGGACTTGTTTATTAAATAAGCAATCAGGCATAAAATACACAGCTCCAGGGACAAAAAGTCAGTTCAAAAACATTTGTGCAGTCTAACATTCAAGTAATGCATAAACTGTATTATGTGAGCTGGCGGGGGGGGGTAGACAGAGAATTAACAAGAAAGTAAAGTGAAGTTCAAATCCTGGCCAATTATATCCACATTCCCTCTACAAAGATACTTCTCAGATTCCATTGCTACTCTCTACAGCAAGGGGGGCAATCTGTGGGATGTATACAGGGTATCCAGGTTCTATGGAATTTAAGAATGGAAACTATTAGGAGGAAGCTATGGGAGGTTAGGTGTTCCTAACCTCCCAGAAGCTTGTTCCTATTATTCCCATTCTCAAGCCTAGGACCCCTATAAACAATGAAAAACATTATGTGCTAGATTGATCTTCTCTTTACTTCATAAAATCAGGAAATTACAAGTAACTTCTCTTAGAAGGATATTCTCCTTCACTTCCTGCTCAGGCTTGAACTGGAGTTGGCAGTTAGCGCTGAAGGTATTAAGATGCCAATCCATGGAGGGCTTTATAAATCAAAACTTTGATTTGTGCCTGGTAACCAGGACCCATAATATTAGCATAATATTGGATTTTTGAACCAATGGAACTTTCTGAGTGATCTTTAAAGGTAGTCCCTCATGGAGAGCATTGCAAAAATCTAATCATGTGGTGACAAAGGTCACTGTAGACAGGTGCTCCCACTTCTGTAAGAGCTGCAACTGGTTTACCAGCTGAAGGTGGACAAAGGCTCTCCTGAGTATGGCCTCTGCTTGTCCATCTAGTAGTAGTCGTGAATCCAAGAAGACTCCAGAAAACCTGCTCCCTGAGAAGCAGTGTTATTTCTTTGAGAAATAACACTGAAGCTATCAGGAAACTGGAATGAGCAAACAGAAACTCAATCTTCATAGGATTTGATTTCAGCCTGTTTTGTACAAGCCAGAGCCCAACAGTCCAGGACCTAGGGGACATTTTGATAAGCCTGGGACAAAACTCCTTTCTGAAACAGTGAAGTTTTTAAAAAGGTAGCCAAAGTTGAATATCCTCAGGATGTTCAAGTATACCCCAAACTGCTGAATAATTCCCCCCCCCATTGCTTCATATAAGGATCCCAAGAAACAGAATGCTGGGCCAATGTCTTCCTCATCATTCTATTCATTGCCATTTCCTTCCACAAAAGTAGAAGCAGAACCACTATAACCCAGTGCATCTGATTCCCAGCTGCTGAGGTGCTCCAGGAAGATATTATAGTGAATTATGTCAAAAGCAGAGAAGTTCCCTGAGGATCCCTGAGGATGGACTCCAGCACATGTCCGAAAGCTCAGAACACAACACCTCTGGTCCCAGTGCCCAACCCAGATTGGATCCTGCAGTATCCTGGGACAGGTATATTCACCTTCATTTGTGATATCAAAAACTGCCAACAGATCTAATAGCATCAAGATGGATGTACTTCTTGAAGTCTGACAAAGTTTACTCAATAGAGTGACTAGTCAAGCTGCTGGTATCACAATTCCATAATGAATTATCAAAAGCCTTTATCGCATCCTCCCTTCCTCCATGTAAGAGCTAGAGGGGCATGTGTCAAACCTGTAAATGTCAGGGGTTGTACTGGAGAGTGCCCCATCCACTTAGGTCCACAGCCCATAAGAATCCCAGCTAGTAAAATGGGACAGATCCTGCTATCAGACTGCCTAGCAAAGTCAAGACTGGCCAGTCCAAGTAACTTTCTTGGCAAATAAATGAGCAAAATAGTCACAACTAACATATGAGAGATGTTTCCTAATAGCCATTCCAAAGAGGGAGCTTATTATTCTAAACAAGGCTGGTAGCATGTTAATGTAATAAGGGAGAAGTAACAATGCTTCTCCTGTCATGCCAGAACTGTGATTGAGTGGTCAATCACATTCATTTTTGGATTTCCTGTAGTGGTGCTTCATGGTTGTTTCTGGCACTTCATCCAAACATTCTCAAAAAAGAAGAAAGAAAAGAAAGAAAGAAAAAAAAACACCACAGACAAGCCGTGGGATTAGTGAACAGAAAGAGTCCACTCAGGGACAATTTCATTTCATCAAGACCCTAAGTCACCTCTGGCAATGAGAAGTCAACCAGTCAATCAGCAGAACTGCTTGTCAGATGGTGGAAAACTTCCTCAAGCTCCTTTCAAAAAATCCCCTAAATCCACTAAAATGAACCCTCTTAATAATCCCACCAAGCAGAGTTCCTAGATGGCAGTTAATCTTATTTGGACCAGGAAGTAATCTAATTATGTCAGTAAAGTCACAGGAGCACCATTCAATTGCTTTGAGGTGAACATAAGGTTGAATATATGATCACACGTATATATCAAGCTAGAGTTACTTGGGACAAGCTTATAATCATCCTTGAAGTCAACGTGCTGAGAAGCTTTTCCTAATCCAGCTCCCAAAGCATGGAAATTGAAAGTCACCCAATAGTAAAAGGTGAACAGATACCAACACCAACCCAGAGATAGATCATGGACCCTGGAAAAGAAATCAATCGGTCAGCAGGATTGTCAGTATATCATTAGGACATTCATCTTGTTCTATCAGCTTAATTTAACATGCAGCCACTCAGATGTCACCATTTCAGGCACAACAGAACTTGATCAGCAAGTTATTCCATAAAATAAATATCGCCATCCTGTGCCAGCCTTGAGCCTATAACTGGTGTAGAAATCTGGACAGATCTTCAACAGAATAATGTCACTGTTCTTACTTAGCCAAATCTTGGTGATACATTCCAGGTCCTCCTGCTCATCTACAACCACATCATAAAATAACATGGTCTAATTAAAAATGGACCTAGAATTTATCGGCAAAGCCTTGAGCCAGAAGTCACCAATAATCCAAACACCAGGACCCAGGAGTGGATTAGGTAAAGCAGAAGTGAAGATTCCGTTTCCCTGGAATCATAAGTCTTTCTGAATCAATGAAGTTATTTTTAAAAAAAATCATAAGATGCATGCTTAAAATGTAAGTATGAAGAAAAATAAAGATATAAATGTAACAAAAATATAAACAGAAATATAAATAGGTGAGGTATCTAAAATAATGTGCATACAGCATTGAGTCCAATTCTTATACATAGATGTTCTTAAGCGATAAAGTTAATATTTTGCTAAAGGTAAAAGCCATTATAATTTTCTTTTATTTTTAGACAACAAACATTTGCAGATGGAAAAAACAAGCAGTTACTAAAAATAAAGGAGCTTTGTTTATTTTTTTATTTCTTCCTAACCTTTCATGAGTCATTGTGATCGATGGGGTCTACTTCATTCTGCTCTGTTCATAATTTCTGTAAATAGCCACATATTTGCCTTGCTGCACTATACAAGGTCATGTCTGGATTTCTTTCCCCTTTGGAGAACTGAGAAAGTTTTCTGTAGAACGTTTGCCAATGGGCTAATAAATCTATATGCAACTAGAGTTTGGTTAATAATTCTTTTCCTGGTGGAATAGCTGTCAATGGTTTAACATTCTGCTTTTGTCTAAAAGTAGCAAGTCCTTATCATTGGATCCCAAGATTTAATAACAGGTTAATGTGTCTTAATAGCAGAAGATTTTTTGCCAAAAGGGCAAATCATGTGCAACACTGGTATCTGAGATGTCTGGTTAGAAAATTGAGCAGGATAAACTTCAGTCTGACAGTTTGAATCTAGGGAGGTTTAAATGAAGTACTTTGAAACATAGAATACCCTCCCCCACCCCCAAATCTGCTTCCCTTTAATGCACTGTTGGAAGGCTTTGCTATTCAAACAAGGCTAAATACAACCTCTCATTCTTGGGGAAACAGCATTTGCATAATACTACTGCTGGAACCAACTTTTATTGAAAAGAACCAAGTAATAAAGACACAAATAACACAGTCCTGAAAGAAACCAGAGCACTCCAGCCAGCTGGAAATCAAAGAAAAGACAGGAATTAGAGTTGTAAGATATGAGAACTTTGATTAGCCATTACAGAAGATCAGACCTTAGTTTAGGAGCCAAGAAGTGGATAATAGCTGATAGATTTAAACTAAAGTACTGCAAGAGATAAGGCAGTTTTATCTATCCAAGAACTTGCTACTAGTAAAACAGGCAGGGAAGAAGAGAAATTAACTAGAAATATCCATGTTTCCCCAAAAATAAGACTGGGTCTTAATATTTATTTATTTATTTATTTATTCCTTCCAAAAGAGGCATCAGGTCTTATTTTAGGGGGGGTGTCTTTTTCACTCACCTCTGGCACCGACAGCCCCACCCAGCCGGCCCACTTCTTCTGCGGCCAAAGGAGCAGCTTCCTTCTGCAGCTCAGAATGGAGCTCCAGCCTGCATTTCGCAGTCAGGCCTTTCCGGAAGGCCTCTGCAGCCAATAACTGGATTGAATCAGTGGCCTTCCAGAAAGGCCTGACTGAAATGCAGGCCTGTGGACGCCAGAGAAGAAGTAGGCTGGTGAGGAGAGGCTGGCTGCCAGGTAAGTGGGTGTGGGGCACGTGGGGCAGCTCCACCACCCCACCCCTGCCCTAGCTTGATTTTTAGGTGTGTGCCTCACCCAAAAACTAGGGCTTAATTTTGGCGGAGGGCTTATATTAGGCCCATCCCCCAAAATCAAGCTAGGGCTTATTTTTGGGGTAGGTTTTACTTTCGGGGAAACACCATGTTATAAAAATCAATAACAGTAAAGTCTATTTGAGTACTGAAATTCTTGCAAAATTTTGAGGTCAGGATCAGAAATAGCCACTGAGAATAGTATAACACACATTTTTAGTTATAATTGCTGCTGTTTGACTATATTTGCTAGTCTGCCTTTTTGAGTTCTAGATAACATATCTTTCCTCCTATCTGGGGCCTTTCAGTGGAACAGGCTCATTATGAAATAGCATTTGAGGCTATTTCAAATATTTAGAACTCTTCCAAGCGTGTAAGACATGCTTGTTATCAAGTTGCAACACGTTTTAAGATCTTTTTGACTGTTGAGGGATAAAATGAAATGTCTTCTTTAAGAAGTTATTTTTTGGCTACAAGAAAATCATAGCTATCAAAGAAAACAGCCTTTGTCTTGCACTTTGCCTCTAAATGTGCTAAATATTTGGGAAAGCTAAAACTCTTCCCTCTTTCACTGATTCTGTAGAAGCTTCAGAATGCAGTTGTGCTTGCCATTTACTAGAGTGGCATTGCTTGAACTAAAGGGACACAATTATGTAGAACAAGTCCTGGAATCAGAAATACATATCCAATGACTTTTCTGACATTTTCAGCACGTTCTTCGTTTACTGTGGGCCAAAATTACACTGATCCAACACATAAAGAGTACTTTGGAGGGTGAGTTACTGCACTAGTCAGTGCCATCTTGAAGCAGTTGTACCTTTTCCTGGGCTCACACAGTAGTGGATGATTCCAAGAAAATATAATTTTGAGCTAAGGAGGTGGTGGAACAATATGATAAAAGACTGGCACCCAGTTGCTGCTTCTTTAGGGCATCCTTAACTCAAATTCTTATTTTCTGGGTTAAAACAGTCGCTGTGCAAGCCTAGGAAAAGGCACATCTTTGTGATAGGACACAGTGAATGCATTTATACTTCCTCCAATGCATTTTTGCTTCAGATCAGAATAGCTAACCCCTCCCCCCTTTTCGTGGACATATCTGGAAAGTGAGTTGCAGTTGATCCTTGTCAATCTTCAAAGATGATAGATTTAGAAAGGACTTGTGATCCTCATAAAAACCTGCATTTCTAGTATGTTTTAATCATCAGGACTTTGCCCTAGCTGCTTTTAAATGTTGCCCATGTTCCTCCGCAGTGGTTAGGATTAGTAAATTTTATATATCTGCATACCTGTTTCTTCCCTATTAAACTGGGAGATGCAATGTTTGAAAACATTCCTCCTCTCGGTTTACTGGAACTGTCATTTACAGATGGTCCTTGATTTGCAACCATTCATTTAGTGATTGTTCATAGTTACATCAGCACTGAAACATGTGACTTATGCCCGGTCCTTGCATTTAAATTGTCGCAGCATCCCCATAGTCACATGATCAAAATTTAGATTCTTGGCAACTGGCATATATTTAGAACAGTTGCAGCATTAGATTGCTATTGGCAACCAGCCGGCTTCTGACAAATCACTGTGGGAAGCCAGATTCACTTAATGAACATGTGATTCACTTAACAACTGCCACAATTTGCTTAACAACCATGGCAATAAAGATTGTAAAATTGGGTACAACTCATTTAACAACTGCCTTGCTTACCTTGATGTACAACCATACCAAGTATGGTTGTACATCAAGAGTTACCTGTACTGCAAAGGAAGACGCAGTAAACAATCCTGAATTTCTGATTGTTCCTGATTTGCTTGCCTGAGGACTAGTAACAGAGGAAGCAAAGGCATTCCTTATCAGGAAAATAACTTAGAGACAGGGGAACAGTGTTTGGATTGGGATAGCAGCAGTGGCATTGCTAACCATCCTATTTGTCACTGCAAGGTTGCTGCGCTGCTTCTGAGTTTAAATAGTAACTGGAGATTTTACTGAGCTGACCCACCAAAAATATAATATGCCAACCCCGTTGTGATAGTAGGCTAGAATATGCTTGGAAAATGTTTAACTGAACTCTGTTGGCATGATGGACAATCATAACAAATCCTATAGATTTCTTTATCCCATGCAAAAAGAATAAGAAAGGAATGAGTCAGTGTAGAATTTGTTCAGGAAGGAGATCAGCTGCCAGCTGAAGTCTCCATGAGACAGTCTCCTTTCTAACAAGGGCCAAGTAGATCATTAGAAGTTATTGTCACAATGGCAAGCAGCCTCTTGGAATTTATAGTTATATCTAGATTATTGGCAGCTCTTATAAGTTTGCGAATGTGAAGGAATTATTACTTCATATACCTGGACTGAGATAATGATGTAATGAAAGGCAAGACCTTTTCTAGTCTGGTTAGAAAAACATTTCATATAGCAAAAAAAAAATACCTTGGGTATTCCAAAGGTAGTTGGAAAACACTTTTGTAAATGTGTAAATAAATAGCTAACCATGAATTGCCCTGTACACTTTTAATTTTTAATCGTTCTTGTTAGACTATTTCCAAGAAGAGCAGCAAGTTATTTCGACACAATCTTCAGAGCAATCAGAAGGGTTAATGCTGTGAGTTTGCTCTTGGTTTTTGATTTCAGTGAAAGGGTCTTTTACTATGGTTTTGCCTGGAAAGCATATCTGCTTGATGTTTCCTAATGACTGTGGTCCTCACTGGGCAATTCATCTCCATGGTTGAAATCTGAAAAATGTGTGAGAAACATGGTGGGATTGCACATTTGAACATGGGAGCCAAGAAATTTTACATTGATTAGAAAGCAGAGTAGCCTGGCTGTGGAATAACAGGCTGCTTTATTAATAGATTAGTATTAATAGATTAGTAGATAGTACTGACAGAGATCAGCTAAAGGTCTACAAAATATTCGCAGGCTGTTCATTTTTGCAAATGCATCGTAAACAAGATGGTCAGAAATCAGGGAGTAAAGGGAGGGACACTAGCTCTATTTTTGCCAATTGAATCGCTTAAAGGGATAGAGAAAACCTCCAGTCATATAAATTGGCTCTCATCAAATTGTGCTGATCTCGCTCCAGTGAATCTCGCTGCTCTCTAAATTTGGTATAGAATGAAACATCTGCTGCGTTACAGGAGTTCACATGTGTTCTATTTGTTTATAGATAATGTTGCATTTCCAAGGTTATTTATACAGTATATGCCTTGATTTCATCTTCAGGGAATAGGAGCATATGAACATTTAAAATACTCTTATCTTGCTTGTTATTTATGCTTTGGTCGTGGAAAAGTTTGCTCAATGCAATCATGATTAACAAAAAGTAATTCTTGTACATGTGGGAGAATTTTATGGAACACCATGGCATTTCTGTCTGAAGAAACAAATAGAGGCTTACACAGTTAGGGATAACTATGCAGACAAGTAGCCTTCTATTGGAGGAAATTTAAGGAAATAAGTGTCTTGCTGTCAATTTCCTCTTTGTTTCCTCATGAGAAGAGCTAATTTGGAAAGCTTCAGTTCAAACATATTGGGCTTCAGCTCCATCGCAATATTTTTCTAACTTTTGTCCCGTTGTTAGTGAGTTTCCATGAGATAATTACGACTGGACCACCTTAGCCCCTGTCTTTGTATTTGTCCTCCTTCTGCTTCTCCTGTTTCCATTTTGGACAAATAAAGATATCCAATTTTTATCTGCAGTGTACACAGACTCAGCAGATTGAAAGTCATAAAAGAAAAATAGAGGGGGGACAGAAGATATACTTTCTCTCTTCCAATTGAATATAAGAGTTATTTCATGATTAAGATAACTTGCAAGTTGATAAATAATAAAATATCAGCAGAGGAATGTAAAACAAATAGGGGAAATAACACTCCCTTGAATATGGGGGCTCAGGACTTCTTTAGCTCAAACAAAACCACTCTTAAGAGCCATTCCACTTTGGGCCACACAAGGCTGTCAATATACACTTACTTCTTCCATTTCTAAGTCAGTCAGCAATCCAGGGGTCATTTCCAAGTGTTATAGTTTATACTATGAAGCAGGTAAGGTTTGCTGCAATGTTAAAGAGCAAATAGATGATCATGCAACTCATTCCTACATATTCCCAAACACAAAATCTGTAACCTTCTATATCAGCCCTTTGAGGTAGGTCAGGAAAGAGGCTCCACAAGTTTGACTGGTTGTATGTTGTGTTGAGGTTATTGCATATAGGCTATAGCAACAAAATCTTGGAATCCGTTGTCTCCTTCCACCCCAGTCCATTTGAAAGCATCTAGCCTGAGCTTCTTCTGCTTTCTCTTCATGCTTTCTCATCTCTTGGGCAAGTATGGTTTTGTTTTTGAGACAGTTTCTGCATATTTCTTCCAAAGTACCCTCTGGGGCACTCTACATCTAGGCAACCTCCAGCAATATTTTTGAAGTCACGGGAGCTTCCCAACATTATGTCACCAAAGCCTGCTGACAAATTGGAAGTTTGGGGCAGCATGAATTTTATAATGCTTAATAAATTAATTTATATCCTCTCTGTGAAAGTTACCATACTGTTACAATATACTGCACACTAAAAGAAGAAGAGGAGAAGGTTTCTACCCTCTGCTGTATGCAATGAAATAATACACTGAATATAAACATTTATATATGTTTAATCATAATTTATTCCTATGGCCTTAAAAGTATTGCTGAAAGGACACCAAATCAAGCATGCCTCCTCCATATTATAGCTATAGTAGTATATAATTGACAATGAGTCTGTACATTAGTTCTCCAAAAGGCAAGACTTGCCTTATCAGGTATTGTCACATTGGGATGACCATTTTTAAAATTCCCAAGGACATTCTGGGAACTATCAGCCTAAGCAGGGTTGAGACAACTAAGGTTTTTTTTTAAACTGCTTTACAGCTGCCATCATCTTGACTAAGATTATGCTGGATTTGACACAAGATTATTGTGGTGCAAGAATATTTAGGAAGTCAGAGTTCTATTTCAAAGTATTGATATATTTTTTACTTCAGTGGATGCAATTGTGATATATGGAATTCTCGGACAAAGAGGGAAAGAGAATTAGAATACATGATTTATGTCACAATGCTATATTCATATAGATGCTGTTAACAGGTTTATTATTAAAGTATATTTTACACTGAGTAAGGACATTCTGTGTGACAGAATGTGTGGGTAGCAATTGACAATATAAATGAAAAACAAAAATGACAATAATACAGTATGGAGATGGTGAATGTATAAAATTCTACCAATATTTTTTTTTCAGAATTGCTGGCATCAGTTTACATACAAATCATCTTCTGTAGACAAATTGATGAGGTTATACCCCAGGAGAGACACTTTCAGGAAAAATCCATACAATACTAAAAAATAAACAGCTAGGAACAATAAAATTGTTCTTTTTCCCCCTCCTGCTGCATATAATTGACAATAATAATGATGCTTCCTGCAAATGAAGGAAGATTCAATCACAAAGAACCACAGCTTCAGTTACAATCAACATCCTTATTTGCCTTATTTATTATTACTTAAGAAATCACTTTATGTTCACAGTAAAAAAAAATCAAATATTAATTATACCATTTAACTTTATAAGGCAGAGGTCCCCAATGTGGTTTTTTGTGCTGCCTGCATCCCACGGATGGGGCTTTGCTTGTTTGTATGGCCCAGTTGCTGGCATGCCATGGCCCAGTACCAGTCCATGGACCGGAGGTTTGGGACTCCTGTTACAGGGGATCTAGAAGATGATGCCCTGTAATTTGGAAACCATACAATGTCCTTTAAGCAAATTCATAACTTTTATCATTATATGTAGCTGAACGATTAGATTTTTAGGGAAATGTCATGATGATTAAACCATTTATCTGTAACTGAATGGGAAAATCCCTGGATATTCTAGATTTACCCCCATAAGTTCCATGAAGAAAGATAGGATAAAAAAGAAATATAAATACTTGTTCAAATGCAGTTATTTTAACACCAATAATCTATGGTGACAAAATAAATGCCCTTAAATTCATTTGCAGGCATTTGTAAACATTTGCCTATGGACTCTGGGTTTTATTTATAGATGTAATGCAAATTCCTAAGCTGTTCAGTTGGTATCTTTAATATCTTGTTTTTGAAATTTTGTAATTTTACTTGTATATCGCCCTTATTATTTTTACAAACAACTCAAGGCCACAAACATATCCAACACACTTTTCCTCCTCTTTTCCTCACAAAAACAACACTATGAGGTAGGTTTTTGGCTGAGAAAGAGTGACTGGCCCAATGTCAACCAACTGGCTTTCATGGCTAAGGTGGGACATGAACTCACATCCTCCTGCTGTCATGGTTCTGACAGATGAAACTCTTCAAAGAACTTTGAGGCATTATTTACGTTAAAGAATCTTTTATTCGAGAAACATAATATTGGCACCACATAGTTGAAACCAAAAACTAAATTCCCCTCCCCTGGGTACAATGTAACAAAGCACAATTCCCTCCTCTAATTAACAGTCATAAATCACATTCCCCAATTAGCTTGAAGCGCAGGCTGTCTCCCCAGCAATCCAGCCCTGCCAAAATTCTAACAACTCAGGGCCCAATGACCTTAGGTTCCCACAGCTAAGTTATTATTGTTATGACTAGCTAGACCAGTGGTGGCGAACCTATGGCACGGGTGCCAGAGGCAGCACTCGGAGCCCTCTCTGTGGGCACACATGCCATTGCCCCAGCCTTGCCTCCCCCCGTGACCCCCTCCTTTCCAGCATCCCCCCTGAAGGAGAGTCGCCCCTGAGCGTGGCCCATGCAGGGCAGCGCAGCCAAGGACATGGCAGCCAGGCAGCATAGACAAGACTCTGCCCTCACACCCCATCGTGCACAGTTGATACTGCAGGGCGCGGGCAGAGGGCATGACCACCATAGCGCTGCTGGGCTGCCTGGGCGATCTGTGGCGGGCCCTGGAGGCGGTGAGTGGGCCTGCAGGCAGGCGGGGCGGAGGATGGGAGGCGGAGCAGGGGCGGGGCAGGGGGTGGAGTAGGGGTGGAGCCAGTTTTTGGGCACTCGGTCTCTAAAAGGTTCGCCATCACTGAGCTAGACTCTCATCCACCTT
>NW_015386666.1:783816-788110 GCF_001527695.2 Protobothrops mucrosquamatus | reverse complement strand
TGACCACCATAGCGCTGCTGGGCTGCCTGGGCGATCTGTGGCGGGCCCTGGAGGCGGTGAGTGGGCCTGCAGGCAGGCGGGGCGGAGGATGGGAGGCGGAGCAGGGGCGGGGCAGGGGGTGGAGTAGGGGTGGAGCCAGTTTTTGGGCACTCGGTCTCTAAAAGGTTCGCCATCACTGAGCTAGACTCTCATCCACCTTCCCCCTCCCAGCACCAACTAACTCTAAAAGCAATAGAGGAAAAATGGCTGCATTTCCATCTGTTGTCAAAGCAAGAACATCCGATGTTAGCAGCGTTGACACCCGCTTTCTTGCCTGGTGTCTTAACCAGTGGTGATGTGTGCAAATGAGGCATTCATTGGTGGACTATGGATTGAGACATGCAAAAGTGTTCATATCTATGGGTGCCATGCTAAATCTTACAAGAAACTAGGCCAGCTGTGATATGCTGATCATCTTCCATGCTGGACTTTTTTTTAGAGGGAACAAGAGAAACATTGTGGAAAAATATTTTAAACCCAAATGGGATGGAGCCATTGCACATTGATTGGGCCAGTCTAATGCTCCCTTCCTCCCTGCAGGGAAATGAAAAAAGACAGGAATATTCTCCAGCTAAAGCAGTCTCATTTTGTGGATAGTTCTGTCTCCTATTTTTGCATCCAAGGTCTAGAAAGAGAAATTAAATTCAGCTTAATGCCCATTTTCCTTCTAGGTTCAGATGACATCTATGACTGAGCTAAGTAAAGACACTACAAACTATGGGTAAACATTATGGTTAAAGCTCTCCTTTTCATTGACATTTAAAGCATAATGCATTTTATATATAACTATGGTATAATGATTTATTTACTGGGAAGTAATAAAATACTGCTTTAAATTTTAAAAAGAAAACTTTTCTTTCTAGATTTTGAAAAACTATAAATAATTATTGATAGCAGAGCTGAACCATTATGCAATGTATAAAGCTGGATGTTTAACTATAGAATAGTTTATAGCAACTGAATGATATATACCAAGTGAAGAGGCATGGCATGTTTATTACCTAATATGGTAAATTTGTGGAATAAATCCTAAAAGCAACATTTCAGAAAGTCACAATACAATCTGAAGACATGCAGTATTCTGCAAAAGTCACCAATGCATCCATTTTTCCATCTTGACACACACAGATGCACAGTTTGCAGAAAACCGTGGTCAAAATAATACTATTAAATGGTACTAAATGCCATATGCTTCTTCAAGTTAGAAGGAAGGAAGGAAGGAAGGAAGGAAGGAAGGAAGGAAGGAAGGAAGGAATTGTGGTAAAATGCCATAGATGAAGCAATTGTTAAGTAGTCATAGTTCTTCAGTTTAAAAATACATTTTAAGTTTTCACTTGATTGTTTTCAGATATGCTTGTTATTATTTCAGAGGCTCATCATGTGTTGTGGCCAAACACATATCCCTATTACCTTACCTCATAAGAAGCTTCCAAGAAGGTCATAAGCACTGCATGAAAACAGTAAAACTGGTCTGATCCCCCCCCCGCCACTGCTATATAGTGGCAACTGCCAATAAATATGGGATTCTACTTTTTCATTTTTTTCCCCATCAGCACCCTTTCTGTGCTCTAACCAAATAAAACTACAAGGATTTTCACAAAGAAATAGAAATAGATTTATTCAGTGCTTTTTTTCTATTAAAAAAAAAAAAAAGGTGCCGGAACTCACACACGTCATACAACCCGCCTTGCCTACCCTATAAGATTCCATCCAAAAAAAGTGCCAGAACTCCGTTCTGGGCATTCTATGAGAAAAAAAGCCCTGGATTTATTGTTGCAGGACAAAACCTGTGGGCTAAAACTACAAGGCAGGAAGTTCAAGCTAGCTAGCAAAAGATCTTCTTAACTAAGAGCTGTCAGCCAGTAGAACATGCTGTCACATTAATTATTGAGTTCAGCATCAAATAGAAGCTGGATAGTCATATTATGGAGTTGCTGCAGTGGATTCTGACTGAGGCTTGGATTTAACATAACAGAATAACAGAGTTGGAAGGGACCTTGGAGGACTTCTAGTCCAAGTCCTCCGCTCAAGCAGGAAACCCTCTACCATTCCAGACAAGTGGCTGTCCAATCTCTTCTTAAAAACTTCCAATAATGGAGCTCCCACAACTTCTAGAAGCAAGCCCTTCAAATGATTAATTGTTCTTACTGTCAGGAAATTTCTCCTTATTTCTAGATTGGATCTCTCGACAAGTTTCCATTCATTACTTCTTGACCTACCATCAGGTGCTTTGGAGAATAGGTTGACCTCTTCTTTGTGACAGCACCTCAGATATTGGAAGACTGATATAATATCACCCCAGTCCTTCTCTTCGTTTTGACTAGACATATTCAGTTCTTGTAATCATTCATCAAGTTTTAGCCTCCAGCCCCCTAATCATCTTTGATGCCCTTCTCTGCGCTCTTTCTAGAATCTTCTTTAGAGGATTTGGTGGTTTTCCAATTGTATGATTCTGCAAATGCATTGCCCTCTCTTCACAAAAGGCAATAGTATTGCCATCTTTCATTTTCCTGCAAATTACATAAGAGTTTAGGTATTCTGCAGGGCAATATTGTAACTTTTTTATTTCTCCAAATTACCACTGTGGACGGGAACAGGAAGGAGACAGGAGGGAAACTCTGTTAATGGTAACCATCAAGGCATGTACTGAATTTAAAAATTTTGTAAGCTAAGGTCCCAGGAGCTGCACCTGGTCCAGTCCTAGCAAACCACTGCCCATTACAGTTATGGAGAATAATGCAAAAGGCTTTGTGTTGTTAAGTGGGAGCCTAAATACAGATGCTGTGGAAGGAGGAGGGCAGAGGTGAGGGAGAAATACCAGGAACCAGAGCCTTGGAAGCAATTAAGTATGCCAAACCCAATAAGAAAGGCATCACTGCACATTTTGCGCTCTTCCTATTTTGCAGGGCTTAGGGCTTTTTCTAGAACTTGAGAATATATCATTGCCCAGCAAGAAGCTACTTATGCATCATGATGGTTTCTGGTTCCTGATGCTCATCTGGTTCCCTTTTGCAATGGGAAGAAAGTCTGATAATGTGAAAAACAGACTCTTTTTACAATTGCCAGCTCAAGAGGAATGGAATGTACATTTGTATCAGTTGTAACATAGTACTATTATTCTGCCTGCTTTCTTCCATGATGTTCATAGCAGCTAACAGTAAAATAAAAAAGAGAAACTATGAAAAAGAATATATAAGAAGATTTCCCCTTTTATATGTATATATGAGTGGGGGGAACCAATTCAAAGGTCAAGCACAGCAGTTTGAACAGGGATAGTGCAGATAGCAGACAAATCTGATAGACCAAACTATTGTCTAAATAAAAAAAAAATAGCTGTTTGGCAGTAATGAAAGGACAATACAATGGGAGCCAAATGCATTTCTGAAGGAAAAGATCTCAAAAGCATTAACAGCTGTTGAAATGTATCTCTCATCTTCCTACCAGATGTGTTTCAGAAATTGGCACAAGAATAATCTTTCTGGAAGATATATTTGGATCTGTTTATTCAAGAAAACTATCTTGCTTCCAGATGACTTTCCTTCCAGAGAATGGGACACTGACCTAAAAAATCCCTACAATAATATAACTCTTCTGTGATTCATTTAGTCTTCTCAGCTTTGAAGGGTGTAAGGTCACAGGGCACTGCCAGTTTTTGCACTCAGAAGCAGTTAAAAGATGCTCTGTGAATGTCTTCCCTGTTGACAGGTTGAATGTTGAAAAGCTGCAGCAAAACTCAGTGTAATGCCTTGAGCTCCTGCAGGTCTGCATACAGCCAAAGTCCCCTCTCCTTCCCTCCTTTCTTTCCTCCAAAGAAGTTAAAGAAACAGAGCAGTAGCCTGGTGATTTGAGTACCTTGTTTGCTGCAGAAAATAAAGAGGAACAAAGGTTTTCCACAAGAGTGTTTTCACAATGGCCCATGATTGACTTTGACCTTCATCATGGCTCCCAACCAGCATTCTTCCAGCCAACTATTAAGGAACTCTTTCCCCTCCCTTTTTTTTTTTTTACCATTTAGCTTGCAGCAAATGAAAGAAAAACAACCCTTATTATCAATAGCCCTGGATCTTAGTGCAAGGACACTATGCTACTCCTGAAATACTACAGTCCAAAGGGAGGAGAGAAGCAGGAGATATGCTTTGGCCGAAGCTTCCCCCAATGATATGCTGCTTCTCCAATGGGTCTAGAGTTCAAGTTCTCAAATGGCAAAATAGGCATTTTTCAATCAGATTTTAGGCCACTGGGTTGAAAGAAAATT
>NW_015386666.1:769980-783660 GCF_001527695.2 Protobothrops mucrosquamatus | reverse complement strand
CCCTGGATCTTAGTGCAAGGACACTATGCTACTCCTGAAATACTACAGTCCAAAGGGAGGAGAGAAGCAGGAGATATGCTTTGGCCGAAGCTTCCCCCAATGATATGCTGCTTCTCCAATGGGTCTAGAGTTCAAGTTCTCAAATGGCAAAATAGGCATTTTTCAATCAGATTTTAGGCCACTGGGTTGAAAGAAAATTGCCTTGACTGCTCTGGAATTGCTTTAACTTAACAAATTGTGTTAATCTCTGGAATTAATTGCTCTGGAATTGCTTTAACTTAACAAATTGTATCAATCTCACTTTTGATTACTTCTCTGGGCTACAGTTCAAGGTTTGATTTTCTTCGGGAAATTTGGCAGAAGGCACTCTACCCCACCCCAACTTCACAATCTTACATCACAAACTTTAGCTATTCACCTCCTCTATAGAGTACCAAATGATCATTTTAAATTAAAGGAGATATTTTATAGCAAATTTAAATGGAATATTCCAACTATTAATCTAGGAGTTTAAATTGATTAAGTAAAAGTCCTGCATTTGACTAGACTGACTTTAATAGGATTGTGATAGACTCGGTTGTGTTTTTGTGATTTTTTTTAAGCTGGGCTCAAGAACAAAATCATTTCATAAATCATTTTATCACAGAAGTCAGTGCATTGTTTATTAAATGTTTCACTTATTCTCTCTTCAAAAGTAAGTACAAGCAGTCTAAACACAGGCCTTTGTGTGGAAAAAAGAAGTCTCATCCTTTTTACATGAATGCCCCCAAAATTACTATTTTAATTTCTTTGATGGGTAAACATTCAAGATGTTCTATTCACTATTACTTTCAGTTCACACACCAAGGCAGCCATAATTCATAGACTGAGGAAAATTAATTATAATGCCTAACCTTTTTGCCACTAAATAGCTCTCAAACAACTAACAAGATAAAAACAATATAATTAAAATACAGTGAAAATCATAATTAAAAATCAAGCAAAACAATCAGCATACTTTCCCACCCACCTCAGCAGTTGAAATCCACTTTCACATTTTGGGCCTATCTAAACAAAATGTTTTGTTGGCTGGCATAATGATATTTGGTGTAGTGATTAGTGGCACTAGGCCAGAAACTGACTTCTCGTCCTTTTTAGGCACAAAGTCAACAGTGATTCTGGGCTAGTCACTCTCAGCCTAAGAGAAAGACAATGGCATGACACTTTTAAAAAAAAGCTGCGATTTGTGCAATCAAGATTGACCTGGAAGCACCAAAACAACAACAGCCACAATCAAAAGATAATAATAAAAAGGAGACCAGTGAGCTAACTTCAAATGTCAAAAAGTCAGCCACTGAGGAGATCCTGTCTCATTCTCCATTAGATACAACTCAGATGGTGACAGGTTAGAGCAAAGAAGCTTTCCCAAAGAACGTAAAGCCTTTTTCAGCTTGATTCTGGATCACACAGCTGAATTTGCATAACAGGCTATTATTACTACTGTTTATTTATTTATTTATTAATTTAATTTATACCCCGCCCTTCTCCTCATGGGACTCAGGGCGGCTAACAGCCTCATAAAAACTACAATACAAATACAATAATTAAAAGCCGAATTAAAAAGAAATATTTAAACAGGCCGATCATTAAAATTGTCCTTAAAAATCCCCTAAAAAACCCCGCTAAAATTCCCTAGGCCAGANCCCTGGATCTTAGTGCAAGGACACTATGCTACTCCTGAAATACTACAGTCCAAAGGGAGGAGAGAAGCAGGAGATATGCTTTGGCCGAAGCTTCCCCCAATGATATGCTGCTTCTCCAATGGGTCTAGAGTTCAAGTTCTCAAATGGCAAAATAGGCATTTTTCAATCAGATTTTAGGCCACTGGGTTGAAAGAAAATTTCCTTGACTGCTCTGGAATTGCTTTAACTTAACAAATTGTGTTAATCTCTGGAATTAATTGCTCTGGAATTGCTTTAACTTAACAAATTGTATCAATCTCACTTTTGATTACTTCTCTGGGCTACAGTTCAAGGTTTGATTTTCTTCGGGAAATTTGGCAGAAGGCACTCTACCCCACCCCAACTTCACAATCTTACATCACAAACTTTAGCTATTCACCTCCTCTATAGAGTACCAAATGATCATTTTAAATTAAAGGAGATATTTTATAGCAAATTTAAATGGAATATTCCAACTATTAATCTAGGAGTTTAAATTGATTAAGTGAAAGTCCTGCATTTGACTATACTGACTTTAATAGGATTGTGATAGACTCGGCTGTGATTTTGTGATTTTTTTAAGCTGGGCTCAAGAACAAAATCATTTCATAAATCATTTTATCACAGAAGTCAGTGCATTGTTTATTAAACGTTTCACTTATTCTCTCTTCAAAAGTAAGTACAAGCAGTCTAAACACAGGCCTTTGTGTGGAAAAAAGGAGTCTCATCCTTTTTACATGAATGCCCCCAAAATTACTATTTTAATTTCTTTGATGGGTAAACATTCAAGATGTTCTATTCACTATTACTTTCAGTTCATACACCAAGGCAGCCATAATTCATAGACTGAGGAAAATTAATTATAATGCCTAACCTTTTTGCCACTAAATAGCTCTCAAACAACTAACAAGATAAAAACAATATAATTAAAATACAGTGAAAATCATAATTAAAAATCAAGCAAAACAATCAGCATACTTTTCCACCCAGCTCAGCAGTTGAAATCCACTTTCACATTTTGGGCCTATCTAAACAAAATGTTTTGTTGGCTGGCATAATGATATTTGGTATAGTGATTAGTGGCACTAGGCCAGAAACTGACTTCTCGTCCTTTTTAGGCACAAAGTCAACTGAGTGATTCTGGGCTAGTCACTCTCAACCTAAGAGAAAGACAATGGCATGACACTTTTTTTAAAAAGCTGCTATTTGTCCAATCAAGATTGATCTGAAAGCACCAAAACAACAACAGCCACAATCAAAAGGTAATAATAAAAAGGAGACCAGTGAGCTAACTTCAAATGTCAAAAAGTCAGCCACTGAGGAGATCCTGTCTCATTCTCCATTAGATACAACTCAGATGGTGACAGGTTAGAGCAAAGAAGCTTTCCCAAAGAACGTAAAGCCTTTTTCAGCTTGATTCTGGATCACACAGCTGAATTTGCATAACAGGTTATTATTACATGACAAGTATATTCTACAATACGGGTCATTTGGTATTAATTGTACGATTTCGAATTGTATTGCCGTGACAAGCGGGTTGTCTCAGGGACGACTTGGAGTTTGATGAACTAGGGTAAAATCAGACTGGATTACTTGGGTCAGAATTTCGGTGAAAGTTTAGCTGGACTGACTTTCGGTTACTCCAAGAACATTGTTCGTGGCTGCATGCTTCTTTAGCTATGTTGTCAGTAATTCAGCTATAATATGGGACAGGTGGAATATCCAAGCATTTTTAAAGACATGTATGGTGGCAGTTCAACCACCTGTGGAAAAGCATATTTTAATGTTGTCAAAACTGTCATTTATACAGCTACAACACCAGGAATTTCAATTAGCAAATTAAGCTGTACCAATAATTGCTAATATGGTGTCTAAATTCACATGCTGTATTAAGTATAGGCTTGTTTTAACCATAGCTTGATAAATATCACGGCAGGTTCTCACATGTTAAGCTATATGCAGCAATGGGCAATCTTTTAGGAAAGAGCTCCATTATTTAATATCTTTGGAAGGAGCAGGGTGGATCAAGAATGATGTGAAGTAGATGGGTTAAGATGCAAAATGTGCGATACCAAGTTTTGTGTCTGATTTTCTGTTTTAAGGAATATTTGGTGGGTTGTCCTAAGCCTGTTCTGAAACCTTCTAAGCAACTTTATTGTGTTTTTTCTCTTTCAAAAAGCAGGACATTGCATCTGTAAATGTCAACAATTACATCTCTAAATGTTGGTGGCGAAGTTAGAGGCTACTGGTGATTAAATAATTCAAGTATCTTGCTAAGCCAAAATTGAATAAATCACATTATGCCGTTATGTAATACGTAGAACTCAGCTTGTGCCTCAGAATATGTTACAGAGTTTCTCTGGATTGCAGTTTGTAGTACAGAGTTACAAATTCAGTTTCAGGCATTTATCATGTAAACAAGTGTATGTTTCACATTTCAAAGATCTGAAGCATTAACATTTATGAAATGTAAATTCTTGCAAAGCTGAGAAAAGCACTGCACGTACTTGGTTATTTGCACAGATCAGTGTTTGAACAAGGTGAGAAATGGAGCTGGGTTGTGCCTATTGAGTGAGCATACACAAAGTAAAATGAAATAAAATGGAAATGTTTCTATATTCTACACCAGATGTAAATCCATTAAGCAGCAATTCCTACATAAACACATAACTATTATTTGTAACTGGCAAACAGCTTAAAAATAATACATAGGCTTCATTGTTCACCCCATCATCATTCTTCATTTGATACATTTGACAAAGGCTGGAGCCTTCACCATTAAACAATTATGCGATGCCGAGCTACAGATCTATAGCTATTGTAAGCAATATGTAAAATTAATATTGTGCCACTGCTGTTTTGGTGCATTTATTTATTTATTTGATGATAAATGTACAGTGGCTCTGTTTGAACTGCATCTAGCACAAATAGAGGAAGGGAAGCTTAATCAATCTTCTCCAGTCTCTTTGTTTATAAAAAGAGAGACAGAAAAGGGTTTGTTTTTCTTCTAAAAACATTTAAAGTTGTTTTTTTTCCCCCAAAAAATACTCCTCTGGAGTGATGTTTAGGCTTCTGGCTGGGCTGTGCAAAGCATTTGAAAGGATTTTGTTAACCCAAATTAGACACCTCTCTAATTGTTAAAGCAGGCATTTTTTGGAAGGCTCATATGCTGCTTTGAAAGTTTCCTTGCATGTACTTTTTCACGGGGGCTACTGGTGAACAAGTCAGGTAGAGAAACTGGGGAGAGCTTTGGAATTAGCTTGCAAGCCTTGCAAAAAGATGGAGCTGCTTTAAGAAATCAAATCAAAGAGAAGTGCTTTGTTCCCACTAACGTGTGTTGTAAAACCTCTTTTCAAGCTTGCCCAGCTCTTGTTTCTGACCCAATTCAAAAAGGAGGCCTTGGGTTTTAAAATTCTGTAGAGAGTTCATATTGATGATCTCAGTGAATACTCTTCTTGCATGCAAAACCTACTCAACCAAATTAATTAGGAGCATCTTAAGAAATGCTGCTCCAGGTTTCTTCTTAATTGGACAATAGGGCTATGAGAAGCAATCAGACCCACAGTTTAAAGCTTTAACATGACCAAAGTGCCCCAAAGGTTTCATAGCGTCACTGCAAGCCTTTTGCCAGCTTCTTGAGCAGGCATGCTTCTTCATTTCAGGAGCAATCCAGTTGGGAGTAATTTTCTGCACGTATGCACAAATTCAGAAAAATGGGTGAGGGGTGTTTAATTGACTATCGTGATTAAAAGAAGCAAATATTTTTATTTTTTAATTCTCTCCCAAGAATTTACTGATCTTTAGGCAACAATGATAAATGAGACGATAATACTATTTTGTTTTAACATTAAAGAGCCACACACTGTATGTGCCTACTGAAATTTGCTCCCCATACACAGTCATATATTTATGAATGAGAATATGTAGCTAGTAACTAGCACTGATGATATTAACCTAATTTAGGTAATAAAATGTCTGCAAGAAAACAACCATTGGGTCGGTGGGGAATTAATATCTGTAGATGTTTATATTTTCCTAAATAATTGTAATACCTGTTGCAGCAGAAAACTATATTGATACACCTATGCATTTGCTTCTGACCTTGTTCTTTTATAATAGAAAAGTCACGATGAACCCAAATGGGACCCAGTGAAATCTAGTTTATTCTATTATCTTAACAAAAAGGATTTTCCATTTGCTGTTTGCTGTTCCAAGGTATCACTGTAGAAGATCTCCCTTGAGTGGTCATAAGAAAAGGACACATTCTTGGATAGGCTGCTACCCCAAAGTAAATCATAAAATAAATGTTTTTGAGCTGAATCAGAAGGATTCAAAAGCCACTGGGGGGAAATAACTTCCATTCCAACTGCTCCAAACAGAAGGCTGCTTACACAGAAAAAAACAAGTCCATATGAAAGTATACGTACTCAGAAGGCCAGGCAAAAGTAGTTTAACATTGTTATATTAACAATATAACATAATATTGGTGTTATATATAAAATATCTAAAAATGTCAGTGTAATGTTCCAGAGGAGGGCATAGAAGTTAATGCAGCAATTGGTGACAAAATGAACAAAAAGAAATGATAGCCCCCAGTTCTGCATACATCAGTGGACATTGCTTAGTCTAGTGGGTTGCAGAACAATGGACAACCAGTAGATGGCAGCATACAGATAAGGGTTTCTGTATCTCATCATCTTAGAATGTTTATGCTGTTCAGGAAACCGCTATCATTCTGATGCTCACTTGGGATCGTATTAGGGCAAAGTAGATCAGTAATCCCAGCAACACAGGGAATGAAGTACTACATCAAACCATGATTTACTAAATAAGCAAATTAGGTAAGCTGTGGTGTTGCCAGGGCTCTGCTGAGCGCCCAGCTCGGGGCTCCAGATAGTTGGCGCACGGCTCAGGCTGACTAGTGCTTGCGTCCGCCTGGTTCCTACAAAGCGGGGCTCCTCCGGCGCTCTTGCCCGATGTCATGCTGGCAGCCCCAGCGGGATCAGGAAGGCTCCAAAGGAGGTAACTGCAGGAGGGAGGGGGAAGTAGGATCCAGCCCCATTGGGATAAGGAAGGGTCCGAAGGAGGTAGTTCTAAAATCGATGGGCTGCTGCTGGGGAGGAAAATCAAAATAGGGCAAAACAAGCATAATCCATCATGGTTTATTGATTGCCAAGTTTTCCTCTGGTTTTCCTGTCCCTTTCTGGGCTATTAAAATTACATTGGCAAGGTCTGTACTGGACATCTGATGCAAACTAGTCAACTGGATTTTAGCCTAGCCCCTTGTGCAATCCTAAACCACATTCTGGAGGTAAGAGGATGTAGTAACAGGAGAGAGCTGCAAAATTGATTCGTTATTTATTCTTGCCTTTAGTAGCAATTACGTTCTTTGATGACTTTGCTAGCAACCTGCAGGCTGTGAACTTTCCTTTCCCCCTTGGAGAAAGAATTCAGAAATGCTAGATTTATTTTTCCTGCTAATTACAGTATACTTTATGGGGTTTTTAAGGCAAGAATTCTTCCTTAAAGAACATTTTATTAGGAAACAAAGTATCAGCACTTACATAGTTGAACCCAAAACTGAGATTCCCTCCCCCCAGATACAAAGTAACAAGTTGCAATTCCCATCCCACAAACCCTGTCATAAATCACATTCCCCAATTAACGCAAGACAAGGGCTTTTCTCACTGGCTTCGCCAAAACCTTGATCAGACCATGTCCTTGAGTTCCCACACTTCTACATTGTTATGGCTAGCTACTGTAAACCCTCAAGCATTCATCCCATTTCTCCCCCTTCTACATCTGAACTCTAAAGAATAGGAAAGGCACGCTAGAAGGAAAAGTAAAAATGGCTGCTGATTCTCAGTTGTCAGAGCAACATCCATTGTCACAGCGTTGACAGGTGGTTTTTCCAGAAAATATGTGAAGATTAGTGATTTAACTATGTTTTCTTTTCGGCTGTGTTTTAATTTATATAATGTATGTTTAATCAAGGAGGGCTTGGAGATGTAGAAGTAGCCAATACGGAGGCTGCACCTTGCCCTCCAGACCTGCCTCCCCTGTAGATTTCTGGAGAGGAGGGGGGCAGGGGAGCTATGTGAGGGAAGGCTGCCCCAATAAGCCAGCATCCTTACCACGCACAATTGGAAATGGAAATTCCCTTTCGAGAAGAGCCAGCCTCCCTTGCGCAGGACCTGGGAGCGCTGCTCCCCTGCCACCTCCTCTTGCTCTCCAAAGATCTGTCAAGGCAAAGTTGGATTGGAGGAAACGGCTTCCTGTAAACTTTCTCCGCCACGCTTCCACACACAGCAGCGTCATCCTCCACCTCCTGCTTTGTCGGGAGGAGGCACCAGACAGGGAAACACCAACAATGTCTGGGATTGGGAGAAGAACGTCTCCTTTGGAATGCTATGTGCACACAAACACACACAACATTCCAAGCTTGGAGACTTTTATCCACATCTGAGCTAGCAAACTGCCAATCATGCTTGGCCTTGGGAAGAAGGCCGTCTCCTTCCTCTGTGGATAAAAGTCACCAAACGTGCAATTCGGTGTGTGCGCATGTGTGTGTGCACACGCAAGCATTTGGCTGCTAGCAGTTTGGGGAGGTGAGGAGTTTGTGGGGCACCAAGTTGTCCCCACATCAAGTTAGCTGATGCGACTTGTTCCAACCCAGCTGTCTCGAGTCAGCTGTGTCCAGTGAGCAGGCCACGCCCACCTGCTTGGCGACTGGTGGTACTCGAATATTGCCATATCCTAAAAGTGGTACAATCTCTGAAAAGGTTGAAAAGCCCTGGAGTAGAAGACCTCTAAGGTCCCTTCCAACTCTGTTATTCTGTAAATTCTGTAAATTTATATGAAGCTATATTTGCTTATTTAATTTATATCCCACCATTTTTCTAGAAGCTTCATACAATGTATTATATCATTCTCTCTGAAGTTCCCATAATAGGAACAACCCTATGGTTTTATGTTAGTCCAGAAGCCTGATGTGCGGAATCCAGCCATCCATGTACCGAATGCATTTGAAACTAATATAATATCATTGGCATTAATTACTGACGCAGTTCTCAATACTGTTGAAAATACTTGTTCAAACTGCAAAGTCTGTAACTGTTTGAGCTAGAGTTATTTTAAGTCCTACTTTTACTTTTGTTAATGGCACAAATGCCTATCCTATGTCCTCATCACTAAGACAGTCAGATTAATAAAGATAGTCCTTTGAGTGTAACTCCACATTTTCATTTTCAGTCCCACATTTCCATCGAGGGTTTGCCAGGTAATCCTGTAGTAAGCTTTGATGCAGGCTCTAAAGAGGTGTCTGATTATATTGGCTTTTCTTTGAGCTATATTTTGGGCTTCTAGTTTAATTATAATCGTTGGCAATTACTGTTTTACCATTTCCTTGCATTCTGTCATGTGTCTGGTTAACGAAACACTTCAAAGAACTTTCAGGCATTTTTTTTAACCTAAAAGCCTTTATTAAGATTACAGAGATGTCAGTACGACATGGTGGAATGCTAAGATCTGATTTTCCCTTCCTTTGCACATAACATTCCAGGCATTTTTCCCTCCCCTATTTTGGGGTCATGATTCACATCTTCCAATTAACTTGGAGGGCAAAGATTCACTTCCGATTCCTTTTTCCCCGCTTTTCTTATGTTCTCCTCCCCTTTCCCTGTTGCCTGATTTAACTCTAAAAATACCAGACAGTTCTGCATATTGTCAAAGCAAGAATATACAGTATTTGCAGCGTTGACACATTCTTCCTTTATGATGATACACACCATGGCGTCACTCTTGAAAGTGATCAAAAATAGTTATAAGTAAGCAGAAATGCAAATAAACCCAACACAGAATCTGTTTGGGATTTACAGGATTTGGTTAGCAATATATATGGGTAATGAGTTGTGATTTGAAAAAGGATACATGGCATGGACATATTCTTTTAGAGAAAGGGGGATGTCCTCAGAATGATTTTCAGGTAAGTACCATCTGGTCGTTGTCTACTTTTAGCAACCATATAGATTTTCCTCATGACCTGATCCTTCATGTCTTCCAACAGTGCATTCATTGCTATACTAAATAAGTCTATCCACTGTTCCACTGGTCATCCTCTTCTTCTCTTTCCTTCCGCTCCTCTTTCTCAGCATTAAAGCATTCTTCAGAGAGTGGGCCTTTGCATAATGTGTCTGGAGTAGAATAATTTGAACCCCTCCATTTGTGCCTCATGTGAGAATTCTGGTTTGATTTGTTCAATGATCCATTTGTTTGTTTTCTTATCTGTCCACGGTATTCTGAGGAATCTTCTCTAACACCAAAGTTCAAAAACATCAATATTCTTCCTATTTGGCTTCTTCAAGTTCTAATTTTCATTTACAGAAAGTGTCACAGAGAATACCATGGCTTGCACAATTCTGATCCTTGTAGGTACGGACACATCCCAGCATCTGAATATCTTTTCCAAGGTCTTTATGCCTACCCTACCAAGTGCTAGTCTGAGGGGCCTTTCTTGACTACTTCTTCCTTTACTGACAAGGTTTGATCCTAAAAGGCAGAGGCTACCCACATCTTTTATATTTTCATTGGCAGCTGTAAGGCTGATTGTTTTACCTGTTGTCCTTAATTTGGTTTTCTTTACATTTAACTTTAGTCCTATTTTTTCATTGTGTGCTCCTTTATTTTTATCACTAGGTTTGCAGTTCCTTTGCATTTTCAGCTAAAAGTAAAGAAACCTGAGAAGTTAAGATCCTATGATAGAAATCTGAGCTACAAGGGAAAGGGAGATAAAATGAAGACAAGAAGGCAACAAAATGAGGGCAAGAGACAGATAAGGGTTAGAAATCCAGCATTCGTAGACAGGGTTTCTTCTTTGGGAACAAAACTCTTTGAACTGAAACTTCTGATTAAACAGACACTAATTCAGAAGTCTTTGATTTGGTCATTAAATTTTGTCTTCAGCTATTGAATTAATTACACATAATAGAATAATTTTATTAATTATATTCTAAGATAGAAATATGCAGCTGGCTAAAGTTAAGAAAGGTACAAGAAATATACATGGAAAGAAGAAACAAAGAAATCAAATGTAAAATATTTCTATAAAGTTCAGGTTTTGCAGTTTGTATTCTTGTCAGTCCTGAAGATAGAAATTCCAGAGAATATGAGAAATTATGCTATAAAATCAATTATTTGTGAAGGAGGAAACAAAAGAGGGTTATTTTATCAGGGATTTTTTTATTGATTTTCATTAATAGAATAAATAAAATGACACCTGCAGAAATTTGAATTAAAGCAATAAAAAAGATGCGGTGGAAATTTGATGTACTGTAGACTCTTAATGGGACAGCTCTCATGCTGTTTCTTGAAGCAGAAATTTTTTAGAAATTGAAAAGAAGGAGAATTGGGAAAGAGTACATATTTTTGGGGAGATGGTTAATGCAAAAAGTTTCAGCAATGCCATTAATTTACAGTGCAAGAATAACAAATCTTTTAGCATTACAGTTCCTCTTCACTGGTAGATAGAATTCAGGCTAAGAGTTTCTTAAAGATCACAACAGATCTAGTCCCTATTTCATTTACCAGACAATTAAAAAAAAGAACACTAGTGTAACACTACTTGTTCAACCATTGAAAAGTATGCATTGAAAATTCTTTTACATAGATAATTTTATATGCATTTGGTGCATGTAAAGATCTTTACTCAGGATTATTTAGATTATTTTAAACATTTTATGTGTCTTTTATTCTAAATGTTTGCATACTTTTTCCTTATTATTGTAAACCAATGAAATTATTCCCAGTGCGATAAGTATTTGGGGTTAATAAGCAATGAAACTTGGACAAGACATAAGCATTAGGGTTATTTTACGTTTTATTAGTAGCATCATCCTAAATGTATTTGCTCTTTTGTTTCTCCTTCAGTGAGATTTACTTTATGTTTCAAATGTAGGCCCAGAACGTGTAGCTGAATTTGTAGCTCTACTGTTGTTCTTGGTATCCCCTGTGACATATGGCAAACCCATGGAAAGCATATTAATGTTGTTGTCAAGCCCCTAATAGCAGAGTATAACCTACAAGGAAAGATTTGCAATGTCTCTCATTAAAGTTGAAAAATCTTATAGGTGGATCTTGAAAACTTTATTCTTGTTATTTTTCTAAATCTTCTGCTTGCAATGCATGTAGAAAAGAGACAGGTGCAGTTTGATGTTTTTGGACCCTCAGTTCTCTTTAGGTGCAATGTCAAGAGGTGAAACTATGTCAGGAAACCTAGATGGATATAACACCTATCTATGCTAGATCTTCCATGCCATGTTTCAAAGCTTACAAATGGTATTACTCACTCATTGATCTCTGTCCTTTTGATTTTAAAAATGTTACCTTTTATTACAGGATTCTAAAGTAGAATTATATTTTTATTCCTTGCTCTATTTTATCTATAATTTACTTTGCCAATCTATGCAAACCAGCAAGTAACACAAAGCTGCTTGCAACATTTTGGTATCAAAAGTATTTAACAATTGCTATAATCATAGAAGTTTCACCAGTTACATGCTTCAGTTTTTACAGTATATTCAAACTCTCTGTAATCAAATCATTTTGCAACAATAGGAAACAGCAAACAGGAAGGATGATTGCATCAGGCAATTTAAACTACATATTTCAAAAATCCATGATTTAGCAGCAAATATAATCATTAATTTCTAAAAATGTTGCCATATTATAAAAAAAACTATACAAAATTAGCATTATGAAGTGTTAATAATGTTGCTAGGCAACAACTCTCTGCATCATTTCCAGGCTGGCCTGCTCATATTAATTCTGTATGACTTTGATTTTCTCCCTTGATTGCCTGTTAACATTAAAGCTTGTAATTGCTTGCCCCTGTCCTCTTTTTTTAAAACAGCTTCATCTTGTCTGAACTTGCCTTGTAACTGGAGGGACAGGATAACAGACAATTTAGATCCATGTTAACATGTTTCATTATAATTTTTTTCACTTTGATTCCATTAAACAGTGGTAAGTGGCTACAAAGTATTGTAGTTCTTTTTAATAGCAATAAAATTTTATGTGTGTCAGAATTGCAACAGAACTTTCTTTGTTTATCTTACAATAACTAATATATCTGGATAAAATTAAGAAAACTATATATTATCTATCTATATCTGATAGTTTCTTCCATTGAAAAACAGCTTTCTCTTGAACTAAAACTGCGGATATGCCAGCAAAATCCTAAAAATCAAGATGTGTAATGTTTTTGTTGATTTGTTTCTGTGGGATTTACATCTGGTTTTGAACTAATAAATTTATTAAATGTACTGTATTAAAAGGTAGTATTTTCTTAACTATTCTTATTATCAAGCAGCGTTCAAAGAGTCATAAACAGTGAGCTTCAGACATGTTTTTCCTACAATGACCCCTGGCAGGCAGGGCAAAAATAAAGTGGCTGGCCTATAGTCTCACCATGAGTTTCTCTGCCTAAAATCTGATAACCCAGCTTGAACAAAATTTTGAACCAGAAATTTTTAAGAATAAGCTGATCCCACAATTTTTTTAATGATGTAAAATTCTGGGAGAAAGCGATTTGGAAGAATTTTTTTTCTTTCACTTTTCTTCCAATGATTGATTTGAGTGTTTCATATTCCCTAGGAGTTCCACACTTGGCATATCTACTAACAACATTTTTGGTACTCTGGATCCCAGTGGTCTCCTTTACTTCTTTCTGAAAAGTTGATTACTACTATTTCTATTGTGAAGAGAGAGAACAAGACCAGGCTAGTAATTAAACATGCTTTTAATGCATACACTTCCAATTTCAGAATAACAGAGTTGGAATTTCAGTTGAACCTGTTGTGAATATGCAGTTATATTTTATTTTGCTTATATGATTATATTCAGATTCTCTGTCTATGGAGTTCCGTTGAAAATATCACCGTCCTTTCTCCAGCTACAGCCATCATTACAGTATTTAAGGCTTTTA
>NW_015386666.1:718616-769222 GCF_001527695.2 Protobothrops mucrosquamatus | reverse complement strand
ATGTGAGATATGCTCAATCTGAGTGGGAAAGACAGTCATAGAAGTACCCAAGTACCATGTGCAGCATTAAAAATGTTTAACTTCAAAAATTAAAAGCACTTAGAATTGGACTCAGTGACTACTGCACAGAGGGTCTACAGTTACAGAAGTGTGGTTACATTTTTAAACCAATGAAATCTTTATATCATCCACAAAGACAGCCCTGAAGAACAGATTAAAATGGTTCTCAAGCCAGAAAGATTGATTCACAATGTGTCTTATTAATTAGATTTAGTGCTGTGAAAGTTAGGGGTTAATATACAGAATCCTAGAAGTTGAATGAGCCAAAACTGTATTACTCATTTATTGGTGCATCATAAAGGCAGGCTTTGAGAGCCATTGGACCTCTCTTTCATAAAATGAAAGCTCAAAGGGCTAATCATTCTCTTTCCAGGAAAGACTGACTCGAATAGAATAGAATAGAATAGAATAGAATAGAATAGAATAGAATAGAATAGAATAGAATTATATTAAATTCACTGTAATAATTCAGAAATCCAGTCATGAGGGCGTCAGCATAAATTTAATACAAGATTGGTTTTATTACTTTTCTGTACTCCTGAGCCTGAAAAAGAGAATGATTTCCAAAGCTGACTGACTCAATACAAATATTTCAGCTATCCTACTATGTTTCTACATTAGCTGTTAGACATAATGCATCATGCTGCAGAGGTAATGTTGCTTAGAAACAGTTCTTTTTTTCTGCAACAGCTAGGTAACACATTAATACATACTGAACAGCATACTGAAGCAGAAAGCACATTACAGAAATGTGAGGAAATATTTCTTGATTTTCAAATGTTTTTTAATCTTTAATTCAGAATCAACCTGAAATATATAGAGGTTTGGTTTAAAATATATTTCTTATAAGAATGTTCGTGCTTATGTAGCAATAACAGGGATACTGACTAAAGAAAGAGAGTGTACCATATTCTTGATATAATGTCAATATTGCAGAAATAAAATGACATGTTTTTTTTAAAACTGTAATGGGCTAACAATGTTCAATGGCAGCTGAGCAGTAGTTGTAGATCGGCTCATGGCCGGCCTGCTTGATCTTCTCTCCACCCTCCTCCTTCTTTCCCTTCAGTGCAGCTAGAGCTGACTTCACCTCCTCCCAAGGCTGCTGCTTTTTCTCTCTCTCCCTCTCCCGCCCAAACTGCTTCCTTTTATAGCCTCTCCTGTCTCTGCCCCCCTCCTCCTCCTTTTTCTTCCGGGTGAGCCGGAAGTGAGCCTGGGGCCTTTGCCTTGCCCCAGCCACTCTGCAGCTTTGGAGGATGCTCTCACAGTAAGTCCTTGCCTGTGCTGGCTCGTTCCCTCCCCCACTACACTTGGCTGGGCACCTGCCACGTGCTAATGTACCACAGGTGGTACATGTACCACTGATTGAAAAGCCCTGTATCTAGACCAACCCCCTGTTCAAGCAGGAAACCCAATACCATTTCAGCAAATGGTTATCCAGTCTCCTCTTAAAATCTTCCACTGATGGAGCACCCACAACTTATGAAGGCAAGCTGTTTCACTGATTAATTGTTCTAATTGTCAGAAAAATTCTCCTTATTTCTAGGGTTGTTTTCTCTTTGATTAGTTTCCATCCATTGCTTCTAGTTCTGCCTTCAGGAGCTTTGGAGAATAGGTCAACCCCCCTCTTCTTTGTGGCAGCTCCTTAGATATTGGAACACTGCTATCATGTCAACCCAGTCTTTCTTTTCATTAAATTAAATAATAATAAGAGATTGGACCACTATTTATCTGAAAGAGTTTAGGTTTCCTGCTTGAGTAGGGGTTGGATTAAAAGACCTCCAAGGTCCCTTCCAATTCTGTTATTCTGTTATTCTGTTGTCCTGTTTTGGTTCCCTTCCCTCTTGATATGTAGAGTTTTGAAACCATGTGGTCTTTCGGATGATCTGAAGAGAATTTTTTCATTTGTTTTCCTAGAAAATCCTTCAGGGTTTGTACTTTACTGATGTGTTTCATCACATCCAAAAATTTCCTTCAAACAACTGGAATAAAATAAATAAGTTAAAGACATTTCTGCAACCATCTCATTCTGCTTTCCGTCCATTGTAAACTCTATTTAGTATTTTTATATTTTATCATATTTTGTCTTCTATGCCAATTTTTAATAGTTGGAATATATATATACTGTATATATTTACACCAGCACCCAAAAATTCAGCATTCCTGGAACTGTATGTTTTGGTGAATCCTGAAATAAACAGAAACTGACATAACCTTTACATGCTACAAATTTAAACATTACATATTTTAACAAATGTCAATAAATACAATTTAGATTCAGAGGTTTATGACCCAAAATACAAAAATGAATATGGCTAGCACTAAATTTGAGTAATCTTTCAATTCAGTACTACATTTTACTGCAGAGTTGCTAATCCAGTTCTCATTTAGTGACTGCCTAGTACAGTGAGCATTTGCAATTAGGATGGTGATGAAAAAGTAACTGTGTGACCAATCCTCACATTTACCTAAGTCATTGTGAGTCTTTGGGACTGTAAATGCCTAAATTGATTGGTCATGAGACCAAGTATACTACTGAGATTGTTTCTCCTTTGTACCTTCTGACTTAATTGTTCTATAGAAACAGAATTTTAATGTTAAATCAAGAGTACAGGAAAAGCAAAAGTAAGTGTCAGTAGTCTAACCTATATCAGTACTCGGGCAACTGAAAATGTCTCCAGTTTAAGTCTTTAAATGCAATCCTAGATAAAACACATTACAGTAATTAGGATTTGATGTCACTCACATAGCTAACAGTAGCAAACCTATTCAGTCAAGGAAGAACAGCAATTGTTTCTAGGAACCACAGTTGTGTCTTGGATTTCTGCAGTTAGTACTGATTTTTTTAAATAGTGGTAAAACAAGTCATGGCTTATCCTTAGCCCAGAGGTCCCCAGCCTTTTGGGCACCCAGGGACCGGTGCCATGGAGAAAGGTTTTTCTGCAGACCAGAAGAGGTATGGTTTTGAATACTGCCTGCATCCTGAGGATGGAGCTTTGCTTGTTTGTGCGGCCCGCTTGCTGGCATGCTGCGGATCAGTGCCAGCCCACGGACCAGGGGTTGGGGACCGCCGCCTTAGCCTTTTTTAGATTGTTAGTGCCCCAAGCACCAAATATCAGCGCATTTACTTATTCATTGCACTGCATGCCAATGTCAGTCTTTGGTAGATTGATTTCAGAAGCCAGAGGGCAGTAAACATGGAAGGGTCTACTGTAAAATTTTAAAAAAACTGAAATACTATCATTCTGAAGATAATATATTTGAATGAGAAACACTCCTCTGTCTGACCATTTTAAGTACCAAATTTTTGTATGTGGAGACTGGAGCTATTGCCCCAGTCTAAAAAACTGCAAGTGTAGCTCAAGGTATGACCTCAGTGTTAATAGAAAGCACATAAAAAAAGAGTTTTTCCATTTCACATCTGAGGCTGCCATTTTGATTTTTTGACTGCATCCTGCAAACAACCCTGCTGAGAAAGAATCCCACTTAAGTCTTTCATGTATCCTGCCGTAAATAGATGGTTATGTAATAAATCAATGTTTTTAATTGAAAGAGGCTAGGATTTTAGTGGACCATGTCAGGGAAAATTAAGGATTAAACTAAAGATTGTTTGAAAGGACAAACATTAATAAGTTGCTTTAATTGAATACAAAAAAATCATACATTGTGTACTTGAAAGCTAGCAGAAATATAATGAAGGATTAAATACCTAAAATAAATACATGCGGGATTAATAAACCACACAATAATCCCTTCTGTGACTTATTTATATTCATATTCCTTGCTTTCTTTTTCCCCCAGCTATTTCTCCTAAGGTGCTCATTTGTTAACTTCATGAAAAGCTTAGAGGAACTGTGCCAATAGTTGTCAAGGAGATACTGCAATTACAATTGATGCCATCACCTCAGGTTATTTTAACAATACGTTTCTGTAGACTGTAGTGAAGGTTAATTATTTCTTTTCCTTTTATTTTGTTCCCCTCTGCCCCCAAAATACCAAAAAAAAAAAATTATGTAAAAGGCTCAGGACACCATCTGTCAGCAGGATAATTCTGTGAAAATAAAACAGAATGGGGCCAAATGTGGTGTGGCTGGAGGAGCCAGCAGAAAAATGATCAAATCTCAAATGGGCTGGATCTGGACCAAGGGCTCCAGAGGAAAATCCAGAGGGAAAAAAATCCTCCAAGGATCCTCATGGGAGAAGCAACTTGCCAGCACTTTTGAATGTTGGCTATTGTTCCATTTTAAGTCCACTCTTCTCTTGGTCATGTGACCCAAATATATCTACCTGGGAACTGGGAAGTACAAANCCTTATTAAGGGTTCTAAATGATTTTTTATAGAGCTTTATGAAATGATATAATTAATTTCTTAACTTTATGGAAGATGGAAATTTTTTTTTTCTTTTCTTTTTTTGTATAAGTAAGGGATGCTGTTAAACTATCTTGCTGAAATGGTATAGATTTGGGGTATTTGAAGAACTAATTAAATGAATAATTTTTATTAACACAGAGGAGATGGATTGCTTAAGTTTAGAGTTTGGAGTTAGAGATATTAATATTTGTTTACTTGTAGTTGAATGTTAGCCTAGGTTTGGTTTGGGAAGTCTGGGGGGTAGGGGGATGGGATAAATTATTGTGTAATACTTGTGATGTATTTTTTCGTTTATGATAAAAACAATAAAATTTTATATTGAAAAAAAAAAGAATAGAATAGAATAGAATAGAATAGAATTATATTAAATTCACTGTAATAATTCAGAAATCCAGTCATGAGGGCGTCAGCATAAATTTAATACAAGATTGGTTTTATTACTTTTCTGCACTCCTGAGCCTGTAAAAGAGAATGATTTCCAAAGCTGACTCACTCAATACAAATATTTCAGCTATCCTATGTTTCTACATTAGCTGTTAGACATAATGCATCATGCTGCAGAGGTAATGTTGCTTAGAAACAGTTCTTTTTTTCTGCAACAGCTAGGTAACACATTAATACATACTGAACAGCATACTGAAGCAGAAAGCACATTACAGAAATGTGAGGAAATATTTCTTGATTTTCAAATGTTTTTTAATCTTTAATTCAGAATAAATTGGGAGGAGAATCAACCTGAAATATATAGAGGTTTGGTTTAAAATACATTTCTTATAAGAATGTTCATGGTTATGTAGCATTAACAGGGATACTGACTAAAGAAAGAGAGTGTACCATATTCTTGATATAATGTCAATATTGCAGAAATAAAATGACATGTTTTTTTTAAAACTGTAATGGGCTAACAATGTTCAATGGCAGCTGAGCAGTAGTTGTAGATCGGCTCATGGCCGGCCTGCTTGATCTTCTCTCCACCCTCCTCCTTCTTTCCCTTCAGTGCAGCTAGAGCTGACTTCACCTCCTCCCAAGGCTGCTGCTTTTTCTCTCTCTCCCTCTCCCACCCAAACTGCTTCCTTTTATAGCCTGTCCTGTCTCTGCCCCCCTCCTCCTCCTTTTTCTTCCGGGTGAGCCGGAAGTGAGCCTGGGGCCTTTGCCTTGTCCCAGCCACTCTGCAGCTTTGGAGGATGCTCTCACAGTAAGTCCTTGCCTGTGCTGGCTCGTTCCCTCCCCCACTACACTTGGCTGGGCAGGGCTGCGTACCACCTGCCACGTGCTAATGTACCACAGGTGGTACATGTACCACTGATTGAAAAGCCCTGTTCTAGACCAACCCCCTGTTCAAGCAGGAAACCCAATACCATTTCAGCAAATGGTTATCCAGTCTCCTCTTAAAATCTTCCACTGATGGAGCACCCACAACTTATGAAGGCAAGCTGTTTCACTGATTAATTGTTCTAATTGTCAGAAAAATTCTCCTTATTTCTAGGGTGGTTTTCTTTTTGATTAGTTTCCATCCATTGCTTCTAGTTCTGCCTTCAGGAGCTTTGTGGCAGCTCCTTAGATATTGGAACACTGCTATCATGTCAACCCAGTCTTTCTTTTCATTAAATTAAATAATAAGAAGAGATTGGACCACTATTTATCTGAAAGAGTTTAGGTTTCCTGCTTGAGCAGGGGTTGGATTAAAAGACCTCCAAGGTCCCTTCCAACTCTGTTATTCTGTTGTCCTGTTTTGGTTCCCTTCCCTCTTGATATGTAGAGTTTTGAAACCATGTGGTCTTTCGGATAATCTGAAGAGAATTTTTTCATTTGTTTTCCTAGAAAATCCTTCAGGGTTTGTACTTTACTGATGTGTTTCATCACATCCAAAAATTTCCTTCAAACAACTGGAATAAAATAAATAAGTTAAAGACATTTCTGCAACCATCTCATTCTGCTTTCCATCCATTGTAAACTCTATTTAGTATTTTTATATTTTATCATATTTTGTCTTCTATGCCAATTTTTAATAGTTGGAATATATATATATACTGTATATATTTACACCAGCACCCAAAAATTCAGCATTCCTGGAACTGTATGTTTTGGTGAATCCTGAAATAAACAGAAACTGACATAACCTTTACATGCTACAAATTTAAACATTACATATTTTAACAAATGTCAATAAATACAATTTAGATTCAGAGGTTTATGACCCAAAATACAAAAATGAATATGGCTAGCACTAAATTTGAGTAATCTTTCAATTCAGTACTACATTTTACTGCAGAGTTGCTAATCCAGTTCTCATTTAGTGACTGCCTTGTACAGTGAGCATTTGCAATTAGGATGGTGATGAAAAAGTAACTGTGTGACCAATCCTCACATTTACCTAAGTCATTGTGAGTCTTTGGGACTTTAAATGCCTAAATTGATTGGTCATGAGACCAAGTATACTACTGAGATTGTTTCTCCTTTGTACCTTCTGACTTAATTGTTCTATAGAAACAGAATTTTAATGTTAAATCAAGAGTACAGGAAAAGCAAAAGTAAGTGTCAGTAGTCTAACCTATATCAGTACTCGGGCAACTGAAAATGTCTCCAGTTTAAGTCTTTAAATGCAATCCTAGATAAAACACATTACAATAATTAGGATTTGATGTCACTCACATAGCTAACAGTAGCAAACCTATTCAGTCAAGGAAGAACAGCAATTGTTTCTAGGAACCACAGTTGTGTCTTGGATTTCTGCAGTTAGTACTGATTTTTTAAAATAGTGGTAAAACAAGTCATGGCTTATCCTTAGCCCAGAGGTCCCCAACCTTTTGGGCACCCAGGGACCGGTGCCATGGAGAAAGGTTTTTCTGCAGACCAGAAGAGGTATGGTTTTGAATACTGCCTGCATCCTGAGGATGGAGCTTTGCTTGTTTGTGTGGCCCGCTTGCTGGCATGCTGCGGATCAGTGCCAGTCCACGGACCAGGGGTTGGGGACCCCCGCCTTAGCCTTTTTTAGATTGTTAGCGCCCCAAGCACCAAATATCAGCTTATTTACTTATTCATTGTACTGCATGCCAATGTCAGTCTTTGGTAGAATCATTTCAGAAGCCAGAGGGCAGTAAACACGGAAGGGTCTACTGTAAATTTTTAAAAAACTGAAATAATATCATTCTGAAGATAATATATTTGAATGAGAGACACTCCTCTGTCTGACGATTTTAAGCACCAAATTTTTGTATGTGGAGACTGGAGCTATTGCCCCAGTCTAAAAAACTGCAAGTGTAGCTCAAGGTATGACCTCAGTGTTAATAGAAAGCACATAAAAAAGAGTTTTTCCATTTCACATCTGAGGCTGCCATTTTGATTTTTTCACTGCATCCTGCAAACAACCCTGCTGAGAAAGGATCCCACTTACGTCTTTCATGTATCCTGCCGTAAATAGATGAGAACTAAATAAAGTTCGAAATAGCTATCCCAGTACTCCCTTAATTCTTTGTTAGCAATCCAAATTTTGAAAAATAGATGGTTATGTAATAAATCAATGTTTTTAATTGAAAGAGGCTAGGATTTTAGTGGACCATGTCAGGGAAAATTAAGGATTAAACTAAAGATTGTTTGAAAGGACAAACATTAATAAGTTGCTTTAATTGAATACAAAAAAATCATACATTGTGTACTTGAAAGCTAGCAGAAATATAATGAAGGATTAAATACCTAAAATAAATACATTCGGGATTAATAAACCACACAATAATCCCTTCTGTGACTTATTTATATTCATATTCCTTGCTTTTTTTTCCCCCCAGCTATTTCTCCTAAGGTGCTCATTTGTTAACTTCATGAAAAGCTTAGAGGAACTGTGCCAATAGTTGTCAAGGAGATACTGCAATTACAATTGATGCCAGCACCTCAGGTTATTTTAACAATACGTTTCTGTAGACTGTAGTGAAGGTTAATTATTTCTTTTCCTTTTATTTTGTTCCCCTCTGCCCCCAAAATACAAAAAAAAAAAATTATGTAAAAGGCTCAGGACACCATCTGTCAGCAGGATAATTCTGTGAAAATAAAACAGAATGGGCCAAATGTGGTGTGGCTGGAGGAGCCAGCAGAAGAATGATCAAATCTCAAATGGGCTGGATCTGGACCAAGGGCTCCAGAGGAAAATCCAGAGGGAAAAAAATCCTCCAAGGATCCTCATGGGAGAAGCAACTTGCCAGCACTTTTGAATGTTGGCTATTGTTCCATTTTAAGTCCACTCTTCTCTTGGTCATGTGACCCAAATATATCTACCTGGGAACTGGGAAGTACAAANATTTGAGCAGGATATACCTTTAAATGAGAAATATCACATTCCATTATATTATAATTATGGTTTTCCATTGATCATAGATTTAAGTTATTTATAGCCAGCTTATTTTCTCCAAATGATGAAAGTGAAAGTGAAGAGATTAACAAATTCACCTCATTGAAAGAAAGCTTGCTGGAATTTGGCAGAAGAGATCAAGGAAGAAGATTTTTTGAGTCTCCTTTTCTCCATCTGCTTTCATTCCAGGTTAGCCCTCACCCACAGAGTTCACAACCAGAATAAGCAAAAAAGGAAGTTTTGCGTGAATATTTGGCTAGGAGGGCTGGCAGGGAAGACTTTAACCAATAGGATCAGCAAGGGAAGCACTGTGACCTGCGAATATGTGCAGTGTTTGCTTTCCTCTCTGAAGACCACCCAAACTTCATCTGCTGCAAAAGCAAGTTTGTTTAGTTGGTGGAAGAAAAAGTAAAGTAGGGGGACTTGAGGGAAGAACAAAACACTAAATCCAACAGGGAAGATTTTTTTTCCACAACAGAAGTGACAACAAGTAGGTAGTACTCAACTCCCAGATGTTTCTGTAAACAGGCACAGAATATGGGAAATAAGCCTGGAAAAGCTTGACTTTGGAAGACAGATATACTTACATGTGCAGATAACCCATTTATGTTTCAAAGGTGCTTTTTCAAGAGGCAACTGGTTTTCTTGATGTTTTGCTTCTCATCCAAGAAGCTTCTTCAGTTCTGACTGAAGAACTGAAGAAACTTCTTGGATGAGAAGCAAAATGTCTTCAAGAAAAAACAAAGAAAGTCCAGTTGCCTCTTGAAAAAGCACCTTTGGGACAACCGTGACCTGGATGACTGAGAATCTTTATAGACATAACCCATTTATCCTCAATTGTGACGGGGATTGGAGGTTATAAGAATCAGTTGGTCTTTTTCTAAAATTTCCATTTCCTTGGGCTTAACACATTTCAGCATTATTGTTGATTTAGTGGCTTCTGGATGCATTTTGCTGTTAGGGCATCTCAGTGGCTCCATAAATTACTAAATCTAATCTGGAACTTCCATACCCTTTACATTACTTGGTTCACAGTGGTGTTAAAAACTGTGTCCTGGGAATGATATGGTTATAGGATGTTCACAGATCCTTCTTAGTCAGAGTTTAAGCCCAGGCATGAAATGGTCATGGCTTAGTTGCTTTAGTGAATGATCTCTGTTGGGCTAGGTTGGAAGGAATGTGTACCTCCTGGTCCTAGTGGCATGGTATCCTTCTTTCTTCAAGGCTGGGATTTGAGGGGATCTTTTTACAGTGGTTCTACTGATTACCTGACTGGGCAATGCTGGCTATGATTATTCAGTGTTAGATAACACAGGGTCTTCCCCCATACTATTTAACATCTGTACTACATGATATTGCTGGGAGAAATCACCCATTGGTTGCAAGGGTATCATCCCTGACATAAATAATTTCCCCATCATCATTTATTCTGAAATCCATGCTATTTAACATTTTTGTGATCTATATGTTGGTAAAATCTAACCAAACTATCACTTATAATCTTATGGCAAGGCAGCCCAAATTGTAAAAATTGTTAACAGTAATAACACATTCCTATGCTTGCTTATGCAAAATTAAGATTCATCATCTTATAAAAGGCATTCCATTTGTTCAGAAGATATGTGCTGTCTTATGTATGATGTAAAAGATGTCATTTTTGAAAAATATGATGCTCACTGAATCAGCAACATTATCATCGAAATGTTTTCAGTTGATGGAGTGAACTAGATGCAATTCAAAGATAAAATCTGTTAATATTATATATTATTGCTATTTGTATAAATAAATACTATGTAAGGGCCTAAGCATTACTATTTAAACACCACATATATGGAATAAAATTTTGCTTTAATTTTAATTTTTTATATAATTTCATCCATCCATTTCCATATAATGTATTCTTTTTTGTTTAATGTATCCAGTCTGAAGTGGTTAAAGTGCTGGCCTAGAAACTGAGACTTCACATTCTAGTCCGACCTTAGACATGAAAGGCAGCTAGGAGACTTTGGGCCAATCTCTCTCTCTCAGCCTAAACAGGGTTGTTGATATGGAGAACATTGAAGGAGGAAGGAGTAATAGGTATGTTCACCACCTTGAGTTACTTATAAAGGAATAAAGGTGAGATAAAAATTCAACAAACAAACAAATATATAATTTTACAAAGCTTCCTAACAGTTTTGTAACCTCTATTTTGATGAATCTAATTAAAATTCTACCTGGATCACTTTATTATTATGGTTTGTCATACAGTCTGCCAGATTTTTAGACTGAATTTTGCATTTTTATTGAGTCCTTCCCAAGAAACTGGGATAGTCAAATGTTGTTTGATGATATTAAAGATATTGTCACAAGTTGTAAGCTGTTCCAAGTAAAGCTGCCTTTTGCAGTTGACTGATGGTGATTTTGTCAATACCAATGGTGTTTAAGCGGTTATCCAGATGTTCTGAGACTGCAGCCAGGGTTTCTATCATTATTGGGCATTATTTGCTTTCTTTTTGCCACAGTTGTTCTACTTCTATATGCAGGTCCTCTTTTTTGTGATTTTTCTTTCTCTTCTGTTCTGCTGTCTCCAGCTACTGAAACATCCACTATCCAGACTTTTTTGTCTTTCTTATTGACAGTTAAGACTGGGGTGTTATGGTCTGTTTGAATTCTAAAATCCCATAACACTGTAGCCTTTTCATTTTCTATTACTTAATGTATTTCCCCTCCCCACCGCTCACCTCAGTTCTTGTTTGTAGGCAAATGATATTTCTTGCAGATATTACACTGCAGCATCGTTGCTACTTTTCATCCTATTGTTTGTAATCAACTGCTGCAAGATTGCATAAATTAACTAGGTGGTCCACTATTTCTTCAGCTTCTTTGCAGAGATGACATTTGCTTTCTGTTGCTTTTTCTCAACTCTGGCTTAGTGTGCATTTATTTTTGTGCTGCCATAATTAGTCCCTCTGACTCTTTGTTTAACTTTCCTGTTCTTAGTTATTGCCAGGTCTTGTTATATGCGTTGCCTGTTTTTGTTTTTAATGTACTGACCATGTAATCCTTTGCCTTAGTTGTCTCTTTTCTATTCTTCATTTGATCTTTCTTCTAAGCCAGTTTGGCCTCTCAAATACTTTAATACAGAAAGCCTTCATGGTATTTAATAGCTTTGATCTATCTTCTTCATTATTCTTCAGATATTCTTCCAACGCCCTTTTTCTTCTTCAGCCATTTGAAGAACTTGCAGCAGTCCATGCTTACCTATTTTTCTTGGTAATAGTCTGTCAACATCACTGTAAGCATGAAATGCAAGATTCATTATCATTATTTTTCTGGTCTTCTTATTTGGGGCTTTTAGTGCATGAGTCCAGTCCATTATTCCAGCTGTGTATCCAATAACTGGAATTGCTCAGTGTTAATTGCCTTGACGCCATTTCTGCTACACAATTTGGACTTTAAAATCTTGTTCACTCTCATGAGTTATTAACTGCCAACCTTTCTTCTTGACTTCAGTCTGCTTGATGTCATCTGAAGGACTCTGAAGTAATTGACTGATTGACTTCATCCAGACTCTTGATGTTATTTCTGTAGGATATCTTGATTCTTTCAGTTTTGTTTTCTCCCCGTTGATGGTAAGGGTGGCACATTTGTCAAGTCCATTGCAGTATCATGGCTGTATATACAATGTTGAGCAGTGGTGCTACTTTATATGGTATTTTTTCTATACAGCTTCAGATGGTCCCTGTAAAGGAGGTGTGAAAGCCTGACAGATTTTTTTAAAATGTTTGATAGCCATGATCTGACTTGTTCAAAATTGTTGAGATGAAATCAGTGCAATGAAAAACAGTAGTGGTTATAGTGAATGTCCTTGAAAGATTCTTGTCTTGAGATTAAACTATCCCAGTATATCATCATTGATGAACAACAGTGATATTACTAATGCAGGATGGGAAAATTGAGGCTATTCAAATGTTGAACTATCTTTACCATGCCAGTTCAGGCAGAATGACTCATAGTGAGGGAGCAATAGTAAAACAGCTAAAGCTTCTCTTATTTCTGCTTTAATGAAGCAGTATAAATGCAAATATTATAACAATTAATTTGTTAAACAATTGTTAAACAATTTAATTAACATTAAAATGCAATTGAAGCTTTGAGTTTCCAGGATTTGATATATCCAAAGCTTGGTGTTGCCTGATTTTCTTTTGACAGCATTTCATTAGGGTGATGCAGCAGCATTTCTTCATTACTATTTACTTCAAATGTGGTATCTGTATTGATGCCCCAATCTTGTGTTAGTTTACTAGTTTTCTAGTTAGCATTTTGCTGAACGGTCTACACTAAGACCTTGTTTGGTCTGAAAAACAGAAGATTGAGAACAGTAGTGTCTCTCAACATCTTTTAGCTCTCTTTGCTTAACTTCCTTAATACAAACAGCTTTCTCATTTGTATTATATAGCCCAATGCTGCTAGAGGGAAAGATCGAGTCAAGGCAAGAGATGAGGATATTTTTAAAACTTTGTGTCCAGTGGATAATTACCGATTCAAATTCACAAATCTCATGAAGTCAATGAGAACTAATTACCCACACCATTTCAAGAGCCATTGCTTGCTTTTCTGCAATAAGTGTAGGGTTAAAATTTAATTATACACATAGCAATTCTGATAATTAGTTGTTTGAAAACCAAATGTTAGGGATCAACAATGTAAGAAGGCTACACCCTTTCAGTCCACATTCATGAATTCCCTGAATGCATCTGGATGTCAACTGTGGGACCCAGAAGGCTGGACAAGACGGGCTCTTGGTCCCATCCAACAAGGCTCCCTTAAAGATATCTGGAGTGGAAAATAAAATTCTAAGTGGCTGCTGCTGCTAAATATTTCTTCAATAATAAACAATCACTTTAAATTCAATAAGCATCTCGAGACTTCTTCTGAAAACATTATCTCTTTCACAAAAAAGTTAAATCGTTTTCAGAACAAAACAATCAGCCCTAGTATTTTCCTATGTAGCATTTCAGAGTTTTTATCCTTTTATTTTTTCATCCTATGTTTATCTTGACTACATTAAAGTTTTTGCTGGCTTTGGCAAGATCACTTGTTTATTAAATGGCACAATCAGTACCATTAGCTTCCACTACTAGAACTGTAAAATGTACCAGTAGCCATTTATTAGTTTTCTTAATTCATTGTAAGATTCCAGACTCCACTCAGGGACAACAAACTGAAAATCAGAGAAGCACGTGTATCTCAGTGTGGATCAATATTTGAATAATACAGAAGAAATTTACTATGGTCTTCTTCTGGAATGTTATTTTCAACCAGCTAGTCCCTGCAATTTTCTGGTAGTTTCCCATTCAACTACTAATGAAGTGGAGCATTCCTTAGCTTTTTGGCCAAGGTCAAAAAATCTTAACTAGATGTTGCCATTCTAAGTTTTTAGAAAATGCAATTTAATTCTTTTAAAGTTTTATTCCAGGTCTAACAGCATAGACCCCATTTAAGAGGATTATGTAAACAGCCCCCCTTTTCCCCATTGTCAAGCCTGCAGCTTTTCTAAGTTACTTTTGATTTACAAAAGCCAAAAACATGCCACCTATCATTTCAATTTCTATTTCCATATTTCAAATGCATGACAGTTTGCTCTTTTTTCTGAGTTAAAAAGCAAATAACGTTGCTGATTGATGTTATCACTCTAAAAACCAATAACAGCTTCATCCTGTGTCCTTCACTTCATCATCACAAAGCCAAACAGCATGCAGTTACAATTAATCATCACTAGTGCTGAACAATTCACATCCATTGTTGACCTAGTTTCAATCACTCTTTTAAGACTGTGGGAAGCTAATATAATCAGCATGTCACTTGACAAGACATAAAGTAACAATTGCACAAAGTTGTTATGACAAGAGAAGGACAGAACTTAGATAGAGTTAGGATGTCAATGGGTGCCAGTTTGTTTGGAGATCTGATGCCTGTTAAAATTCTTTACTTGCTCTTGATTTTTTAAAAACAGAAACAGGCATGCTTCATATCAAAATATTGAGATCCCTTCAAACTTTATTACCAGGAAAGCTTTTGGAATTATGAGATGCTAGAGTTTCATCCTCAAGCATAGCTGAAAAAAAGGGGTAAGTTGGAAGCAGTGAGAAAGGAAAGCTTTATTTATTTTCGTGCAATGCTAAAGAAAGGGATGATGAGAACTGCTTTTGAAGAATATCTGGAGAAGCATAGATCACACACTTCTGTTTTGAACCAAAGAGAAGGAATTTCATACTTGGATAAATCAGGTCACATACAAAGACAGCTATCTTAGGCTGTCCAGAGAGTATTCAGAAAACTCCTGGTATCTCCTGCCAACTGTGTACACCAATAGAAAGGAAATCATGCACATAGCAGCTCCCTTAGTGACAAAATTCACAGGTTCTTATGAAGATAAAAGGAGAGATTGTTCCATCCACTTCTTCACAAACATCTTCACAAATGAAAAGTACAACAATAATTAGCACAGGGTTACAGCTGAGTGTCAGGTATATTGGATTTGTGCAGTGGTGGGATTCAAATATGTGAACAACCGGTTCTCTGTGTGGATGCCACTTCCGGAAGGCCACTCTGGGCCTGGGAAACAAAAAATTAGCTACTGGTTCTGCTGAAGTGGTGCGAACTGTCTGAATCCCACCACTGGATTTGTGCCTGTATGATTTCTGCAATTTGTATCAGCTCCAGGGTTGGGGAGGGGGAGAATTTAATGGAGAATCAGAGTGGAGGGAAAGTCTTTTTATGAACATATCAATATAAGAAGTCCAGTCTAAAGTAAAAGATTTTTATAGGGGAAAAAAGCCACTGGGAATTCCTAGCCATAGAAGTCTAGCAAAGTAATTTTAACTGGACTGCGCTCTCATATTTGAGAAAAGGCAAAGGAGATGTAGTTAGGTCAAAGTTTCAAAAATGTTTTTGTGATACTATTCCTCTATAAAATATTTGAAACCCAGCTTCAGAAATTCCCTGTATTTTGAATTCTGCTTATCGAAAAACAATAAATTAAAAACTACGCCACCAATAATTCCAAGGTGGGTAGCCATTTATTCTTGTAGTAAAAACAATACAAAAATTTTATGTCACCTAACAAATGTATTATCAGAAGCTTGTACTGTGTTCAGCCCATCTCATTTAATGCTCATAAACTCCAAAAGATTGGCTGATAATGCAATCATTAGCATTTAAAGTGCCAGAAGACTTTTTACATTTATAGCTATCAACAAGCAAGTTTTCCCTGTTTGTTTTTTATTTTATTTTTGCATTATACATAGCTAGTAAATTTTAATAGAATTTAAGGATGACTGTAGATGTCCAGGCCTCCAAAACCCATTATGAGAGCTGAAATTTAACATCAAAGTAGCAAGGCTGACATTCCACAGAGCTTTAGCTGTCAGTTTAAGTAATGAGGAGAGAAAGAATGAAAAATGGAAAGAAAAACCACTGTTAAAAGGTTTACAATGATAAAGCCATTCTACACAATGAATGTGAGAGATACCTGAAAACAAACAAAAAGATTTTAATTATTTGGTCCAACCAGAACTTCTAAGATCCATTTTTGGGCAATGACACAATCTGAAAAGTGATAAATTAGCTCCTAAATATATTTTTGCTCTAGATTGATAATGTTAAGATTAAAATAATTCATGTTAGTCTGTTCTCTGGCATTGTAGGGTTGGATAAAAATGATTTTTAAAGTTTCATTTCTTTTCTCTGAGACCTGGACCTGGCATGAAGCTGGGATGGGGGAGATGGGCAGGACAAACAGCAATCATTCCATTGGTGTGAATGATAACATCCGTGCCTTACCTGAAGGTCAGAAAATACAGAACTGATTAAAGGGAAAATAATTCAGACTCAAATTTGCAGTTAAGATGATAATAGCCTTGATAAAGAACATTGTGAAGGTATTTGGAACTTTTAACAGTAGTAATAACAAATTTAAACAGAAATATACTTACATCTCTTGTTAAATGAGAGTAATTACATTCACATTATATCTTCAGTGACAAAATATAAAATATATTGTTGCTGAAAAAATCAAAATTAGTATCTCTCTGCTTGGAAGTAATGAAAATGCAGGGTCACAATCAGTACTATATGTTAAGATTCCATACAAATTAAAAAACGGTTGAAGGCTACTACACTAAATAAATTTTTAAAAACCCACTAATATGCAAAATTTCAATTTGTTTTTGGGACATACAGAAACTTCCTGAACTGGCCAGTGAAAAACAATAGTTTGGGGACTAGTAGATTTTGCTTCTAGAAGTTCATGTTCTAAACCATATCAGAGGTATAATTTTATAATTTCTTCTCACCCTGGTGCCTTCCCAATGAGTTGGACATTTAAGTATTGCAATTTTTTAAAGTTTACAGAGAAATTACCAGTACACCCAGTCACAGTCAGCTGGGTTTGCAATTGTTCATTTCACAAATAGTTTGGGCCTAGAATTGGAGATGAGTCACATGTTCAAATAAAACAACACAAAACATTTACAGGGTAAAATAAAATAAGGTTTTGTAAAGTCATCTTGTAATGGAGATGAGTGGCATAGAAATTAAATACATACATATATACATACATACATGCACGCATAGGTAAAATGAAGAGAATAGGCATTTTGCAATATCATTTTAAAGGGATGGTCTTTGAAGTCCCTCTGGCCTATAGGGCCCTAGACGTATCTGCAACATGACAACACTGAGCCAAAATATTTGAGGTTGAAAATTCACTGATCCCTGCATTAGATTTAAGCAAGACATGATGTACATAAAATTCTTCCATAAAGAATCAAGTTTAACTTGAATACACCTTTACTCAGTTTACCAGTATCTGTAGTGCATTCACTTTGAAGTACAGAATTTACAACAGTGCATGAGTTGTAATGCACTGATTATAGATATACATTAAACAGCATCAGTACACATTTAATAGGATCACAAATTGAGTATAAACCATGAGTTGGGCGTTCAATGAACTCTGCAGAAATGTGTGTCTTGCTTAAACTGATGTCACCACTTTTGCCTTCAGAAAAACCTGGAATTGGTTTTCATCATCACTTCAACACACCACCAACATTCTGAAAGGAATGTTTTCAGAACTTTACCTGAAGTTTTGGTTCTGAAAAATATGGAAATTTGCTCCAAGACAAAGCTTTTGTTCACTTCAAAGTTTCTCTTCAAAGTTTTACTGGAACTATTTTGTTTCATACTCATTTCTACCATGAACTATTTTTAAAAATTGGAACGGAAATGCCATTTTTAGAAAAGACAGAAAATTTGATAGCTTGTTCCTTTTAAATATGTGCTTTAGAATATTTACATATTTCTTTATATTTACCACTATATTTCTTACTTTCCTCCAGTAAATAAATAAAAAACTAGAAAGATGCAGATGAGAGAGCACAGCTGAAAGTCTGCTACCAAAATCATTCTGCTTAGGAGTCCTATATCCTGTGTTTGCTTACTCTCTTAATTTAATTTCCGATGACATGCTAGATAAAATCTGGCTTCTCTTTGCTCAGCAAAATATCAATGGTCAAGGTCATCTTTAGAGAATAAGGAAATGAAACAAGATCTTGGTCAAATTATTTTCTCTCCAAGGACATTTATACTCTTTCACCATTTCTGAAGGATTCTTCTTAGACAATAGTAGGAATTGATCATATGATTTCCTCCCATGGAACACAAGACACTGTATAACAATTTTTCCAAATCTTTATGATACCTCAGTTTAAACTTGTTGTTGCAGTCACTTTCTCTCAACCTTAATGACTCAATAATGCTTCTGGAAGTGCCAATCAGCTGGAGCCCTGCTGGCTCTGGGGCTTCTGCCGAGTCCAGACAATCCTGCAGCTGCCTCTCCCTCAGGCTTGGCTCGCTTTGGCTCATTCCCCTCCCCCGCTACACTTCTCTAGGAGTGTTGCGTACCACCTGCCACGTGGCAAAGTACCACAGGTGGTACACATACCACCGGTTGAAAAGCCTTGGTCTAGAGTAAAGAATAGGGGAGAGATGATAGCAGTATTCCAATATTTGAGGGGCTGCCACCAAGAAGAGGGGGTCACGTTATTCACCAAAGCACCAGAGGGCAGGACAAGAAACAATGGTTGGAAACTGATTGAAGAGAGAAGCAACCTGAAATCAAGGAGAAATTTCCCGACAGTAAGGACAATTAACCAGTGGAACAGCTTGCCTTCAGAAATTGTGAGCACTTTATCACTCGAGGCTTTTAAAAAGAGGATAGTCACTTGTCTGAGATGATATAGGGTCTCCTGCTTGAGCAGGGGGCTGGACTAGGAAACCTCCAAGGTCCCTTCTAGCTCTATTCTATCTATCTATCTATCTATCTATCTATCTATCTATCTATCTATCTATCTATCTATCTATCTATCTAGTGCTTTTTTTCTAAAAAAAAAAAAAAGTGCAGGAATTCATACACGTCATACAACCCGCCTTGCCTACCCTATAAGGTTCCATCCAAAAAAGGTGCTGGAACTCCGTTCTGGACGTTCTATGAGAAAAAAAGCCATCTATCTATCTATCTATCTATCTATCTATCTATCTATCTATCTATCTATCTATCTATCTATCTATCTATCATCTATCTATCTATCTTAACAAATAAAAAGCTGCCTTCCCGATCTCCTGCTATTCTAACTCTGATGACGCCGGCAGTTTTTGGCCGGATGAAAGCTTAGGACTTTTTTAACCACAGACTTGTTTATATTAAACAGGCTGGTTTATTTTATCCTGGTGTTCGTTTTTTCTTTTATTTGTTAACATAATGCCCAGGATTCGCATTTTTAGCATTTTAAAAGACATCTATCTATCTATCTATCTATCTATCTATCTATCTATCTATCTATCTATCTATCTATCTATCTATCTCTATCTATATTGTCCTTAATTACACTAAAAATACAAATCCCGGGTATACTCATATCGAAGAAGATAATCAAACACCAGGATAAAATACAAACAAAATTGTTTTAATACACTTATCTTTCGTTGGCTAACTGCCAACGTCGTCAGAGTAAAATGCCGGTGTGTGTGTGTGTGTGTGTGTATGTGTATGTATATGTATGTATGTATGTATGTATGTATGTATGTATGTATATGTGTCTGTGTGTGTTAGCATGTTTTCTCTGTCTAGAAAAGTATACAATAGTGCTTAAGTTTGTGAACTGTTGAATGTTCAATATCTCTGCATAAACATGACCTGAAATGTGATGTTTTCCATACAAGTGCTAAAATTAGATCAAGAGAATTCAATTAAACAAATTAAGCAAATATTTGTTCATTTCTTTAGAAAAATGATTCAAAGCTACATATTTTATCATTTGTCAGTTTCTGAGTTTTCTACGCAAGAGTCCTGACAGTTTGATACCACCTTTATTTTTTCTCAAATTTGGTATTTCAACCATTATACAGCTGTATTGAAATTTATTTCTATTCAACATGAAAGATCAATGGCCAATTCTATAAGTTCTTGATGTAGTCAAATATGGTGTAACCGTAAACAGATTCCTTCAAAAGATGTTTATCCTGATAAAAACAATACTGAAACTACATAAACATGACAAAAAGTATAATCATGATTTTTAATTAAAATACTATTATTTGCAACTACTCAGCTTTCTAACTGACCCAAACTTCTCATTGTATCTTCCTATATAGTCACTTGAAAAAGTAAGTATTATTGAATTTTTAAAACTTTTTCAACATACAAAGATTTGGTTTTAATTTCTATAATACTGCTAGATAGGGAATATAACAATCATAACATAGTTTGAGCCCATGGAACCTGAGGAAGTAAACAAGGCCCTCTCAACGATTAGTTCGCTACTTGTATATTAGATCCATTTCCTTCCTTGCTTATTAAATCTATGCAGGAGGGAACATGGGATTGGGTCTGAATGGTAGTTAGCTCCTCCTTGAAAGAATGTCCCATCAGCTTTTAAAGATCCCCTCCTCAAAGGATCTTGTCTCAACCCAAGTTGAGTGTTTTTGCCTTGTTTTCCTTCTTAACCGTTGATCACACTTATGGATGACCTCTGGCGGGAGCAGGATGTAGTAGTGAATCCATCCTGGGTTTTCTTGACCTCTCAGTGGCATTTGATACCATCGGTCATGGTATCCTTTTGGGCTGGCTCTGGGAATTGGGGCTGAGCGGCACTGTGTTGTGCTGGTTCTTCTCCTTCCTCCAGGGTTGATTTCAATTGTTCTTGATAAACAGGAGAGATCCAGGCCACGGCCCCTATTTTGTGGGATGTATCAGAGCTGTTGTCTCTCCTCTCCTACTTAAAATCTACATGAGACCACTGAGTTTAGTTCAGTTCAGTGTGAGATATTAATATATGGATGACACTCAGGTTTATCTCTCTACTCCAGGCCCATTGAGTGATGCTGTGGACATCCTATTCCAGTGTCTGGAGGCTGTTTGGGCCTGGATGGGGCAAAATGGGCTCCAATTCAATCCCAGCAAGACGGAATGGCTGTGGGTATTTGGACCTTCCAGACACAAGATTCTTCCATCTCTAGTTCTGGATGGGATGACACTAACCGAGACAGAGCCAATGTGAAATCTGGGGATTCACAATGTAGTTAGGAAAGCCTTTGCATACCTTTGGGTACTGCACTAGTTACATCCATTCCTGGACTGGGAAGCCCTGCTCACGATCACCCATGGTCTTGTAACTGTCCGCTTAGATTACTGCAATGGGCTCTATATAAGGCTGCCCTTGAAGAGCATTCAGAAACTTTTAATAAACGATGCCAGCTACATGTCACATGTAACATTACTCTGTGAATTGCACCGGCTGCCAGTGTGTTTCCAGTGCAATTAAAGCCTTTTCATCTTTAAAGCCCCAAATGACTTGAGACTGGGTTACCTGGGGGACTGTCTTTTTTCCAAGAGCTTCTACCTGTACAGTCCAATCCAATAGACTGGGCATCCTGCAGAATATCAACTGGCAGGAACTAGAAGATGGGCTATGTTATACTTGGGCTTGGACATAAAATGTGTTACTTGGCTTTATTATTAGTTGATTAATCATCATGGTTCACATAATCAAGGAGCTCACATGATAGCAACTTCTGGGTTTCTGCCAGTTTCCCTATTTACTTTGCTTATGGAAAGCCAGCAGAGGTGGTTACAAATCACAATCATATGACTGCAGGTATGCTGTGATGATCTGGTCGCAACTACCACTTGTTCAGCTCTGTCTTAAGTTTGAATAGCCTGCTGCTCACCTTCTAAATCATCTTGTACTGTTGTCTTTTACTTGGACATGCAGAAAACTGTGAATGTGACACTGACAGTGATTTCTCTGGAAGCTCCACATCAGCAATATTCAAGGAATCCAGATGATTCCAAGTAGCTGATACCAAAAAGAAACTGCCTTGTGGGTCCTTGGTGCTCTCTGAACTTGGTTGTTTTCTTGCAGACATTTCATTACCAAACAAGGTAACATCAGTGTGAGTAGGGAATGTTTACTCTTTTTCTACACCAGTGGTTTGCCCTGTCAATATTGGTGGGAGTGGTCTTGGTGTTCCTTGATCCACTCTAATGTTGATCTTGGCTGATCACTGTTTCCCAATTGAAACTATGGTTAGGTTTCTCCATGTATTGTGAAATTAAGTTTTCATCATGCAGCAGTAACAGCCACTCTGTAGGACAAACGAACAGGAGACTAGCAAAGCATATCCATGAACACTAAATAGCAGTCAGAAGACAAAATGAAAATTTCATAATACGCGACTAGATGAGCTAAATTACTTTATTGTAAGGCTACATCAATAGAAGCCTGCCAAATCTGAAAATAAAAACTTCTTACCTCAATTTTTAACCACTTGATCCATTAGGGCAGATCCCTAATGATTGTAATTGACTGTGGGGTCCTGTCTCTGTCTGATTTTTTTTTCCTAGACAGCATCTTTTCTCCCCTTTCCTCAAAGTCACCCATACATTCCATCACACCCTCTATGCACAGTACAAGTGTCTCTCTCCCAAATGAATTCCTCCTCACCCATTGCTCAAACTATCAGAAATTGAATCTACACAAGGTCTCTGGCTGGCACAAGAGCCTTCAGGCTAAACTTTCACATTTTAAATGGAGTCCTGGAAAGTGACTATCCAGCTGAATTCACCTACCAATCGTTCTTCAGAATGATTAATAATGACTGATTCTAGGTACCTATTTTTTTTACCAAATTTAGAGGTTATGTCTAAATTTGATAGTGATAGCTTCCTAAGCCTGCTCCAATTAAATCTCCTCACTCAAGAGACATGTACTGAGAGCTGCTATCAATCTTTAATAATGCCAGCAGGAATAACTTACTGTTTATCTAAGTTGACCCCCAGCCTAAATCAAGTGATAACTGAGTTCCTCTCCTTAGATCACCTACAATGCCTTTAATCTGCCCAGACATCAGCTAAGTCACCTGATGCACTCTTAGAGGATTATAACTATCTTGCCCAAGTGCTCCACCAGGATCTAACCTGTAATAATAGCGTCCCCTGAGTCAACAATTGTACTACCCCAAAGACTGTACTAAAACTAAAAGAGATCTTCCTGCCAGTTACTGGGCTTATGTATCCAATAATAAACCAAAACTCTGGACCTCCTCCAGCATAAGAGATGCTATAAAGAAAGGTGTCGTTCTTAACTAAACTTAAAGCATCTATACAAGAGAATGGTCTTTAGCCTGGCACAATATCATGCCCTCCCTTCAACTGTCCTTGAAAGCTAATACAGCAGCGCTCTCCAAACTTTCCGGCTTGGCAACCTTGGAGGGGAGGAAGAGAGGAGATTGTTCTGTGTGAGTGGCAGGCATGCGTGTGAGTATCCACTGCCCATGTAAGTGGAGTTGTGTATGCATGCTTGTCCACCAGTTGCGCGGCCCAGTTCTTGGGGATCCTTGTAAGGCAGAAAGATTCCTTGCCTAGAGAGACACCGCCCCTGTGATTTTGGAGACACCAAAACAACAGAGCATATGCTTCTCCAATGTCTATACTACAGAGACATTTGTACTAGCCTCATCTCATTATTGCAGCATAACCATCCTGTTGTTTTCAGATACATTCCTGCTATAGCATACAATATAGTCAGGTTCTATGCAGCAATTCTGAAAATTCCTTGAATGATGATCTGTACTGTAAACAAGCTTTAATGAGCATCTACTTCTCTACATTAGAGTTCCGTGTAACTTGATAATAGTCCATATTAACCTTTTATGTTTCCCTATACCCATCTAATGCTTCCACCATTGCTTTATGTTAGCTTTTTCTTTGTGTACCTTTGCTGCCAGTTTTTTATTCAGGCAAGGACTGCCTGAACAAATTCTTGCAATTGTCTTGGCAAGGTTTTACAGAAGTGATTTGCCATTGCCTGCTTTCTAAGGTTGAAAAGAGCAACTGCCCAAAAGTCACCAGCGAGGTTTGTGCCTAAGATGGGACTAGAATTCATTGTCTCTTGGTTTCCAGTCTGATGTCTTAACCACTACATCAAACTGGCTTAAATTCTTTTAGATTCTTCCTTTTTACATATACATTTAGTTTTTAATTCATATATTTCTTTATCTTGTAGTTTTTCCGTTTTAAGATTTAGATTTTTATTTTTACTCTTGGTGTATATTTTTAATGAGTGTACCTCATCTTTATTATGCTGGTCTATGACCATAATCAAAAATTGATTTAATGTAGCAAAAGCAGCCTGGGAATGAAAACAGCCTTGTTCCAAGATGGCTTATATTTTTGGATTTTTTGCATAAGAGTTCTACAACTTCTGAAAGCAACGTTAGGCTGAGTGAAGTAAAACATTGTAAAGATGCAGTAACAGTAGAATAGAAATACCTCCTGTAATTGTCTAACCTGCAGCTTTCCTTTTCTACCAAAGTGCAAGAAAGTTTAGCAATTTGTTTTGTGAAACCTCCAAGAAAATGGAGAGGAAAAGGATGTTTAAATAAGAAAGCATACTTGTTCTTCTGGACAATATACAAATGTTCAAATCTTTCTAGAGACACAGTAGGTTCAAATAAAGATGATCTTTTCCAACAGAAAATATATGCAGCTCAGAATTGAACCGAGCTTGTTTTCTTGCAGACTTTTCATTACCAGGCTTGATAACATCATCAATGGGAGGGAGAGTGGGGTTTGCTGGCTGTTGATACATGGTAGCTTGCCTTGTCAGTCTTAATGGTGAGTGGTTCCTCTTTGATGAGGGCACAGCCAACACATCCAGATGCTGAAAACAAGCGGCTGCAAGATCATATATGAAACAATAAGAATATAATCCTGGAATACAACAAATTGGCAGGAGGTCCACAGCAAAAATAAATAGTAGACAAAGTAGAGAAAGCTGAATTTGCACAAATGTGACTAACAGCTTCTGATGTAAATGATATTGTTGAAAACAGTGAGAGAAGCCAGTGAAGAAGTAGCAGAGCCATCAGAGCAACTGAGTAAAGTGCTTATATTAAACAATTTCAAGACATAAGCACAAAATATTTTTAAATGTTCTATATTTCAACAGGGGACAGTGTTCCCATTTCCGATTCTTACTTCTCTGAATTTTTAAGACCTTAAACTCAATTTATTTCCTAATATTTTGTGCTGGAAAATCGCAGAAGAGTCTTAGCACTTCCTCAATAAACCCACTAAATAAAATAGAAGAGCACAACATTGTTTTTTTAAGCAGAAGTAAAAGCTTATCATTCCACCTCAATGGTATGAAAATAAAACAAGAGAAATCCAGCCCACACCTATGACAAGAAATATTTAAGGAATAAACTATTAAAACTACCAAGTCGGTAATAAACACATACCTGAATAAATCAGGATTGACTGTTCAATATGTGTTCAGAAATCTCAAAGCTCTGTAATGCTCCTACAGTATGAACAGCTCAGTGAAAACCTGTACAATAGGAAACAATAAAACCACACTAAAGAAATGAGAATTACTAATAGATCTCAAGGTTGAGTATCATCAGATTACTGTGATCTGTTACCACACTAAATTGATACATTCTTTTATCACTGTGGCTGTGCGTGACTTGTACAATTTAACGAGACATCATCACCACAATCAAGTGGCCCATACTAAATACAAGGTTCAAACTGATGAAAAATATGCTGTTCATCACCAGCATAACTGTAGGAAGATCTAATAGTAAGAAAATGTTTGTACTACCAAACATTGTAGTTAAACAAACTATGATGATTTTCTTCTGAACATCTTCCAGTCTTCTCACTAAAGTACATTTTTTTTATTTCCTTACAAAAAGAATATTAGAATCTAAACACTTGTCAAATATATTCGTATCTTTTGAAACTGGTGCAAAGAAAAATATTAGAAAAACAAGCCAACTTTATAAATTAAGCCACTCAAAGAAAACAGCCAATTTAAAAATAAAGTAATTTATATGTACAAATATGAAGGCTGCAGTTTGCAGCAAGATAACTTACTGTAATATAAGAATTTCATGCTTGAATTTAACAGTGAGCTCAATTTTTGTTTAATGTAATACATACCAAAAAAATGAACATAATGAATACTGACTGAATCTTAGCATCCAGTCTCTTTATGTATTATTTTACTTCACTGTATTAAAATCCCAACGTGTTAGTACATAACATATGCATTATATTTGTTTGAGAATAAAACCTAAAAAGTTTAACATATTATCCCATCTGCACCTATTTTCCTAAGTACACATTATATTCCAAGAAATAAACATTTCGAATGTCAAATTATATATTTAATTTACATTAATATCTTATGATTAACTGATTTCAGCAATATTAAGGAAATGTGATCAAACTATGTTCATGCAAATAAATCTTCAAAAGCCTGTGAACAGTTTTTAATGTTTCATACTTCATATAAAATGGTTTAGATATACTCTGCAAAATGATGTCAGTGAAATGTTATCAGTGAAGATAATATCATACATTATGTTTTTATTTTGTAGATATAAAAACTCTTAATTTGCACTGCTAAATTCTATGAACCATTGAGGTTACATTGTGTGGGCAATTTTGTAGTCTTCAGAACCACCTCTAGTTAATATTTCTTTGATTGTTGTTACCCAAAATTATGGGCATAAAAATACAATATAGCTCAAGAACAATAATTACTAGCTAAAAGAGCTACTAGAAAAGCACTTAAGTAGAACAGCTTGATAAACACAAACTGTTTGCCTTTGTCTATTGCTGTGGCTTAAAAAAAATCAATACAAATTATAATAAAAAAGCTTAGAAAAAAGTTGGTTTTCCTCTAAAAAATATACTTGCAAACATGTTTTCAAATCATGGTGTCTTTTCATCTTTTCCCAGGATATGTATATTCCCTTGGAATTATAACATAGATGTCTTTGTTAACTTATGACAATGCTCCATTATTCCATGAGATACAACATTAATAAGTTAAAACTTGAATTCCTCCCATATACTGCTACTGAACAGGAGGAAAACAGCATAGGAAACCATAAAATGTGCATGGCTAAGCATAAATAGTAACCTATACATTTTGGTTCAAACACAGTTTGGAAAACTGCATACATGACAATGTCTTAAAATAGTTTTTCCTCTATTTTCTGTAATTCTACCAAAGAAATAAAGTTCAATCACTTCAATGTAAAACATATACTGAAATGTCATACAAATTTTTGAATACCCTGACTGAAATATTTTGCAACTGATCATTCAAATGCAAACACATTTCTTATAACTTCAATCTTCCAACGTCCATGCTTATATCCAAGCACACAAACATAAAAACATTGGCTAACCAAAAAAAAGGTACAATAGACTCTTGGTAAAAGTTTTTCTCATGAGGCAATGTAGCATCTTCTAGATAAGAATTTAAAAATTACATTGCAATTCCATTACATTTCTTTCGTAAACATGCAACTTACTGTGATATACAAAACACTTGGCTCTGAAGAAAAAACAGCTTTATAAAGACAGACTGCATCAATAAAATTTTCTGATTTACATGGTAATAAAACCTGTATTTTCACTAAAGCTCAGATATTAGGTTTCATATTATAACATAATAATTTGATGAACATAATGTTCAGGAGGGAATATACACATTGACATACTAGACTATTAAAAATTCAGTTACAGAATTTTATTGATACAGCAGATTAACAAAAACTAATAAGGGAAAATATGAGGATCAGCTTTCGTTACATTATTTAATAACACATTTTAAAAATTAAAATAGTAAATTCTTTTAAATGCTCAATGCCACAAGAATTCCAGAGAAATCTGTTATCAATACTGAGGTGCATTAAAAGACTATTCTTTCACACATCTGCAGTTGGATATACTGTTTTATCCGACATTGTTTAAAAGCAATTTGGCACCTCCAAAGACAGACAACTGCCAAAGGTAAACACTGAATTAGATACATAAAGAGAATGTATTTTCTTTTATTTTCTAACGAATAGTGTCAGAGCAGGTGTCACTATTTTGTCAAAGTGATTTTTTTTCACAGTTAAATGCCAAGAAAAATAAGAATACAGACACTGACAAATATTGCTTGATACCCATTCTTACTTTTTTTTTTGTCTTTTTTTCCAAATCAATAGCTCTACCAAACAGTCTGGTACTGTTGTGTAAAGCCGTGATAAAAGCTATACAAGCACTTTAAAGTCAGAAATATTTTTTAAAAAAGGATTATTTACAGACAGTTTTTTTTAGTTCTTTTGTCTATATAGCCAGCATACGTTACATTTCACAAAACCCCATAGTTAATGATATAAACATATGTGTGGATTATGCTCATGACCTAGGAGCTTCAAAAAGCAGGGGCAGGAAATAAAGAGTGATTTAATTTCTTCAGCAATCCCATTGTGAGTATCAACAATTCTCTTCAGCCTAAAAGTTTGCAAATGATAAGAGCGACATCACTGAAAAATGGCAGGAACATGACTCTTCATCGTCTTTCCCTTTTAGATGTTCTCCGACGAACCTGAGAAAGCCAAAAATCAAGAATTAGAAGCCTCGAGTATGGTTTTCTGCGTACATAAGTTCCAAAAACATGACATTGGGTGCAACATCAAGAATTAAAAAATCTGCGGTGTTGATATTTATCTAGCTGTTTTGCTCTGCTTTCAGTGGAAAATGCATTTCAATCGGCATTAATTGATTCATCAAAGAAACACATCCATTAACTGGAACATCATTTAGATGAAGCATTCCATGATATGACCAGACAAAAAGGATTAGGCAGAAAAGCTTGCCCCACTAATTGCTAAGTTTAATTGCATTTAGATGCACAGTTGAATTCAATGAGCTTAAGCACAGTCCAGTATATGATGATCGTACTGAAGGTTTAAAAATATTTTTCCACTTTCTCTGTATAGGTATCCATCTGGATAAAGGCTAAGATTTAAAATAAGCACAAGTAATGCATGCTTCCCCCCCCCACACACACATAACACACACATTTTGTTGTATTACAGGAAATGGAATTGCCTATTTCTTCCCAAATGAAAATTGTCTCATTTTTAAAACAGGGAACTGACAATTCTGCTTCACTATATTTAGTAATGTCAAAGTACAAACTTTTAAGTTTCAACAGTATGAAATGCATAGCCATTCAAATGAATCTATGTGCATAAACATATTTACTCTGATTGAGGACACGTCTTCTTCCTCCATTGTTACTTCTTGAGAAATATCGTGAACGGGAGAACTACTTTGAAATACGTCCATCTCTTCGCTAGATTCATTTTCTTTGCTTGCTGTTTGTTTTGATCGTCCAGCTCCTCTAAAATAGCCACAAACCAAGGGATCACTAAAAACAGTTCTTAAGTTTAAGCAATGAAGAAAGATTTGGGGAAAGGATTAGACTATCTTAACATCTAAGCAACATTATTTTTGGTGAATCTTATTGTACTCACAGGATCTTCTAAGCTATGGAACATTTTTTAAATTAATTTAATGAACCCTTTGTTAGATTGATATCACATCATACCCTTTCTTCTGCTGAGTAGGTGGAACTTTTGGTGGTCTTCCTCGTCTTTTTTGTGGTGTAGACTGGTTGGACTCAGCTGTACTTATTTCTGATGATTCAGATCTGTTTTGGAAGGATATGCAATTCAGTCACCTTGTCAATTTAAATTTAAAAATAGCAGACAACTGCACAAAGGACTTACCTTTGTTGTGATTTTTTGGGTGCTTTATTCTGTCGACCTTTTGACTTCTGTTCTATGCTGTCTATTTGCCTTTCTTCCTCCTCCTCTTCTTCCTCCTCTTCTTCCTCCTCCTCCATAGGTTTAACTGGTGCAGCTTTTTTTCTCCCTCTTTTAGTTGTTTTTACTGTTGATTCTTCTTTTTGTATGCTTCCTGTAGCTGCCTTTGGAGGTCGCCCTCTTCTTCCCTTCTTTGGTGGGCTGTTTTGTTCATCTTCACTTTCTAAGATACTCTCTTTTAGCCTCTTTTCCTCTGACCACTGGGGTTCCTCAGACTCTGAAATAACTGCGGCTCTTTTTCTGCCTCGCTGACTACTTCTAAGCTTTGATTCTTGTCCTAATTTGCTCAGGTCATCCATAACCAACTTTTCTTCAGGATCTGTAATCATTTTCTTTCTACTTCTGGGCTTTTCCAGCTCTGACTGAGGAAGAAAGGGAACACTATTTCATCCATCAAATATGTCTAGATCTTACTTACATAACAAAATACGAACTCATTCTACAAATAAGCTGAAACCCTCCATATTTCAATACTCAAGAATTGTATTNATATAATTTATAGCTGCTTGATATTTCAAAAATTGACAACAGCTTCAGGGTAAAATACAAAGCCAAAAAAAATGAAATAATACAATTACATTTTCATCTATATAAATTCTGCCTCAAAAATATCTCTATTGTCATGAAAAGAAACAGGGCTGCCAAGGTCAGTGAAGCAGCTTTATGTATCCTTACATTGTATTTTCACTGATAAACTATTGTCATTGTGGAGAACCTTTTGCAGCTGGGTTGATTGCTTGTAGACATTTCATTACCTGAAAGGGAGCAAAATGGTGGGAGGAAACCCACACTCACTAGCACTGATGTTACTTAGGAAGATAATGAAATGTCTGCAAGCAAACCACCAGGTTCAGAGAGCAGAAGGACTCCACAATTCAACTGAGCTACAAATATTCTCTCCTATTAGAACTATACTGTTATTATTAAAGTGGCAGTCACTCATCTATAAAAAAAATAAGGAAATGTGAGACAGTTTGGTGTAGTGGTTAAGGCATCAGACTAGAAACCAGGAGGCCATGAATTCCAATCCTGCCTTTGGCACAAAGCTAGCTGAGTGAGCTTGGTCTAGTCACTTTGTCTCAGCCCTAGGAAGGAGGCAATGGCAAACCATCTTTCAAAATCCTTCTCAAGAAAACTACAGGGCCTTGTCCAGGCAGTCTCTGAGAATTGGACACAACTGAAGAGAAGAAAAGGAAAATGACCATCTTTTACAACCTTCTGACAAGCAACATCAATGGGAAAGCCAGATTCACTTAACGATCATGTTACTAACTTAACAGATGCAGTGATTCACTTAACAACTGTGGCAAGAAAGATCGTAAAATGGGGGCAAAATTCACGTAGCAAATGTCTCACTTAGCAACAGAATTTTGGGGCTCAGTTGTAGTCATAAGTCATGGACTACCTGTATTTTATTTCAGCATCATCCTTAAAGTAAACTACTGCTATAGAGCCAGGCTGGTGTAATTGTTACGATACCAGCCTAGAAAATGGGAAACTGAATTCTAGTTCCACTTTAGGCCCAAAGCCAGATGGGTGATTTTGGGCCCGTCACTCTGTCTCAACCCTAGAAAGGAGGCAATGCCAAACCATTTCCAAAATCTTGCCAAGAAAATTGCAATGACTTGTCCAGGCAGTCACCAGGAGTCAACAACTTCACATTATAGAATATCTTACTACTACATCACAAAACAGAATAATTATACTTTGTTCCTGAACTGTTCTTAGTCTCTTTTAAACATCACAGGAATATTGGATTATCATGTGAATCAATGTGATTTTATAACTTTTTTGTTGTGCTGGTTAAGCAAATGCTGCAGTTGTAGAATGAACCAATGGTTCACTATGGTGTAATTCTGCTGAAAACTAGAAATGTTGCTTTCTGGCAAAAAGTGTTGTAAAATACAGTAACGTCACAGCAGGATACTGCAAATGGCTATAAATGCGACCTGGATGCTGAGTGCCCAAAGTGTGGTCATGTGACTGGGGAATGAGGTCTGACCGTCAGAACTTTGAATCCAGGTCACAAGTCCCTCTTTTCAGGCCAGTTGAAATATAAAATGGTTACTAAGCAACTCAAGGATCATCTGTAAATGAACAACAAACTATTACCTTATAGTATTTAATTAACTAAATGCAAGCCAAATATTGTGAAATGTTTTATTCTTCTACCCAGCAGATTTGGGGCTCATAGAAATGTTGTTGCTGTTTCATATAAATTCTGCTATTTCTTTCTGGATCTAAACAAAGTTTTTATACTGTTGCAGTTCATATTCTGGTTAGCTAAAAAAAACAAGCTTGCAATCATAATTTAGCAGTTTTAGAGCTAAAAAAAAATTCCATTCAAAAGAAAGGCAGAAGACGAAGAAGTATACAAACCCATTTTGTAATTAACAAAATATGTAATTAGTAAGATGCAATCCAAATCAATTTAAGCTAGTCAAAATACAGAACTATTTTCTATCAATTAATACAGCATTTTCTCCTTCAAAGAACTGTTTTTCATTTAGCAGGTTAATTTGGGGGAAAATAGTTTTCAAGGCAACCTATTAAAGTTTATGGAGAAATAGCTATCTGAATCCATGTCAAAATACAAATGATATAATACTATCATTAAAACAAGCTAACTATTCATGCTCTATAATTCTTCAACATGGTTTTCTCAGTGTGAACTAAAGGATATCTGTTACACTAATTCATTCATTCATTTTATTTACTGAACAAGTGTAGAAATGAAAATCACGTAAGAAACAAACACAGAATTATATAAAAACAACATCCTATCATACTGCAAAGTATACAAATACAGGATGAAAAGTGTAGGGAGAAAGACAATTAACCACTTGTACTATTTCAGATATCATTTTTTTATTTCTTGTTTATCTAAAAGCTATTAGTGACCTTTGTATTACTTGCCTTCCTTTGATTCTTCCAGGTGAACTTGGGTTTGAATTGCTACTAGCATTGCTTACAGTTTCCATCCGAGAAGATTTAGATTGAGATTGCTTGCCTGCTGATGAAAGGGGCTTATTAACTGCCCCAAGAACATTGGCTGCTTTGGGCTGTAAAAGATAACACAAAATAGTTATAATAGTAATAATGATGATGATGATGATGATGATGAGAAAGTTGGAAGGGACCTTGGAGGTCATCTAGTCCAACCCCCTGCTCAGGCAGGAAACCCTATACCATTTCAGACAAATGGCTGTCCAGTTTCTTCTTAAAAACTTAGTTATCCGTTTAATCTATATATTCTATATTATGAGTGTATTTTCTGAAATAAAGACAAAACCTCAAAATCTAAGTTTGTAAACTCTTCAGCATATCTTAACATAATTTGAAAAAAGTTTTCAATTACAGTTAGTCAATAGCTTATAAATTAATGTTGGTCAACAAAAGAAGATGAAATAGGGTTCCTCAACCTAAGCAAAAGATCAAATCAAATGTTACGTCAGAGTAATTACTTCCTTAAAATTGATTTTTATATTTAAAATTGTACTCTGTGTGTGTGTGTCTGTGTCACACATTTCTAGCTATAAAATTATGAATGTATCAAATTCAATTTTTTTGCAGTTAAAAATGCTTAAGCAAGATATTCCCTTAAAATGCTGATTAGAATGGCTTATTTCTAAGATGGCGGTGTCTGGATCGGCTGCGGCTGCATTGGCTCTTGAAGATGAAAAGTTTTTGGAGGGATATAAGGGATATAGGCCACATGATCGGGAAGATTTTAATGTGTTTGAGCAATGTGGTGGGACTAAGGTCACATACAACCAACAATCTCTGCTGGTATGGCGAGTTTTTAGCTGTTTTGGAACTGATGGTGTTTCCAAAGGAGGCAGAGGAGGAGAGGTCCTGGGGCTTATGGAGCAAAGGAACTGGATGAGGCTCTCAGCAGGCCCAGAGGAAGAGAGAGGGGGGCATTTGAAGGAGTTGGAGGCAGCGACAGAGTGCTCCAGGGGCGAAAAGGAAAGAGACCCCTTTAAGGAAAAGGTGGAAGAGACAGGATCAGAAAAAGGAGGGGAGGTTGTCATGCAGAAATACAAACTAATTTGAGGGCTAATCCACATGGAGCTCCGTTTCCATCTGTCCTGTTTGCCATTGTTCACTCCCTAGAGACTAAAATGGACTTTCTGAAACTTGAGCTGGCCACGAACAAGAAGTGTATATCAGAAGTGGTGACCCTTTGAGAGCTGTATGCAACAAAATTTCATTTTGATGTATGCCGATTGGTGTACATTCAAAGTGACAATAAAGTTGTTGTTGCTATTTCAGAACTCAAATTACATGTGATCCATGGAGCAAACGAGTAGTCAAGAACTCCAAGTGTTTCCACATTATTTAAATGTACTTATGTGCATCAACATATATGTGTACAGTGTTAGAACATCAGCAGTCCAGCAAGACACTACTGAATTTAAGCAGTATATACTGTATATTCCTGCAATATACAGTACTTTACTGTTAAGAGGCTTTCTTGAAGATCTGGCTAATTTCCTAAACATCTGTTAGATACCTAATAATGCTTTGTAGTTTTAATTCCTGTCAATATCCCCCATATACCATGTATGAAACCAGCTTCAGCTCCACTAGATCTTTACTATGTGGAATACTGCAAATGATCAATCCTGGAGTATACTAATCATAATATTAATGGAGTATCCAAAATTCTGTCCTCACTATATCTTGAAAATCAACCTGCTGTTAGGCTCTATCACTTAACGTCCTTCAATTCTTCTATTGTTTGAAGACCTTCCAGCACCTAAAGATTGATGGTCTTGTTTTGTTAAACCATGCCATGTAATCTCTGCAATGCAGTATATGTGGAACTGCCTTTGAGTTAGTAGCTAAATTAGTAAATGGGATATTAACATAAAATATCAACAATCCTCATTCTAATAAATAATTTCAAAGTAACTTTTTATTTTAAGAATTTTATTTTGGTTAGAATTATTCTGTACAGGTCCTAAAAAAATATACAAATACCCACCTTTCCTGGAGTAAAAAATGATTTCATTTCTGGAGGCAGATAGTTTTTGGTATTACTGAAATTCTGCAAGTAAAGGAAAAATGTAGGTAAGATCCCAGTCTTAAAGATTAAACAGATTGCATAATTGACATGCTGTTGCATAACTGACTATAAAACTAATATGAAATTATGCACAATTAAGGGCAGAATTACACAAATGAAAATTATAAATTGCTTGTGACACTTTTTTAAAATTCTATATCATGAAAACTTTTGTGGATTATAGTTTAATGAGATCCAGTTTGGTGTATAAGTTTGGTGCAAAAAGGAAACAGGACACCATTATCTCTAGTCCCCCTTCAGGCATAAAAGCCAGTTAAGTGATTTTGGGCTAGTAACTCTTTTTCAGCCCAACCCATCTTGTAGGATCTCTGTTGCAGAGAATATAGGAAGTAGAAGCACTGGCTATATATGCTGTTTTGAGTTGACTCCAAAGAAAAGTGGGATAAAAATAAAATAAACCACACAACGCATTTCATGTCATATTAAATTCATAATCCTTTGGGTTACCTGGCTACATTGTGCATAATATTTACTTAAAACACATAGTTTTTAACACATAGTTCCAATGAAATTTCTAAGAAAAAAAATCACATTACTTTGTCAGGTTGAGTGAAATATCGAGCAGGTAATACAGGGTCTTTGGGAGATTCCAAACTATATGTTGTGCTCTTTGATATTATGATGTTCATTGCTATGTCACATACTGTATAAAGTTTCTGAAAGAGAAAGTGTGATTTTCTATCATGTCAGAAAACACTACTAATTAAAGACCTGAAAAGGCAAAAGGAATCTACCCTATGTTTGTATAAAAATTCTACAGTAATACCAAATAAAATAAACTTATCAATTTCCTATTTCAGAAGTATGTTATACTATACCAAATAAAAAAGCTTTACAGTTGTTTGGAGAATTAAAGTATATATAAACAGTATATAATTACACAGCAACTTAGACAATTTCTACTGGTTATCATAGAATAGAATATAACACCTTTCATAGGAACTATCACAGACATATTATGCAGAAGCACAAATTTTTGAATGCAAGAGAACTGATTATTTATATGCAGCCAATTTCAATGACCTAGATAAAGATTCACTATGTCTATAAAACATTAGCAATACTCAATACAACTTACTTCATTCATTTTTGTGTCTTCAGGTCCTTGAGCATCTTTAGTCTGTTTAATATTCTCTACCATTTTTCTGATAAATGCATGACTATTATTTTCATTTTTAGCCATTAATATTTCCAGTATGAACCAGAGACATCTGAAGAAACATAAAATATAGTTGTCAAATAACCAGTTGATTTTCCTGGAGAATAAATTAGGTACTGAATTTTGAAGAAATATTATCATAGTTGTGCTGAATTTTTAATAAAAATATAGATCAGTATGTTAATATACACTGAGATATTTCATTTTAAATACATTCTTACTCTTTAATATCTTTTAATTGTTCAATGTCTTGGATTTTGACATAATCAGGATCATGTGCCAGAAGATGGATAGTATATGGAACAACATACTCTGGTAGAAGTGACAAAAGTTTCTCTGAAAGTGTAAATTGAAGAAAAAATTGTAACATTTGGATGTATCATTATAACAGTAATCAAAGAAATGAAGTGTTTACATTAAATATATATTAGATTATAAATTATCTTCAACTGCATAAAATAAAGAGACAGTCATTTAAAGTTCAAGAAAAAATATCTGATGGATATATAGTTTCAATGCACAATCAACATGTACTGAAATTTACATGTTTTAATTTAAATAATTTCTTGGTTTGAAATTCTATGCCATGAATTTTCCAGAAGGATGGATGGATTTATTTAAGCCATTCAATTGCAATCAACTGAATCTGATGCAAAAAGCTTGAAAACAAGGTACAGAAAATAAAATTGTAATGTATCACACACCGAGGTTCAATTAATTTGTCTTAGGCAAATCTGCAATGTATTTTTTTTTAATGTGACTAGGCTTACAACAGGCTTAGGCATTAAAAGAAGCAAGCCTTAGAGCAGGGTAGAAAGCATGCTCACATTACTAAACAAATATATTTGACCTCAAAACTGCTTAATATCAAAGATTGTTTTTACAGTTACTGAGTAGTAGAAGAAAACCATTTTAAGTAAAACTATAGATAGGAGACAGGAGAGGTCTGGTGGAGTAGACATGCATATATGCTGTTAAAAGGCATAGAATACACAGTCATGGTGAGAACTAAATTTAAAATAATGCAATTCATGTTTATTCATAAAAATGTATTTTTTTCCTAAATCAAAGCACGCAGCAACATAATTTTAATGTAAAAACAAAATATTTAAATAAGAAATCATTGTTATAGTTACAGCACCAAAACAAGAACAAAGATCAAATAGCAGCAAGATCACAATAAACAAAAAACTAGATAGAATATTCCAAGTTGTTTGGCGCTGCCTGCTATCTGATATCACACAATAGTTTTGATCATTTTTCATAAATGCAGAATCATAATCCAGGTGCTTCTCACCGATAAGGCTGTGTTTTATGCATCTTACAAGATAATGGGATGCAGAAAAGAATAGAATGCTACTACTAATATTGTTCTAATGTTCATGGAAGAGAAGACTGCTATCATAAACCTAAAGAAAGCTTAGCTTTAAAAATAATAATCAGCAGTGTGAATTGGGTTTAGAAGCAAATCAAGACTCAATGCAATCAGTATAATCTTGCTATTTCATAACCACATTCTTCCACTTCAGAAAAGCTTTTAAGGCAAACTGTATTGGTACAGAAAATGAATTTAAATACCATGAGGACATGGTGTTAATGTTGCACTTTAAATTATTCTGCTAGTGTTCCAAGATTTCTTACCACTAACCGCTGCGTGCTGCTTCAGATATTCTCTTCTCACATTTATGTTTTTTACTAGGCACTGTCTGGCATGAGCTCTTCTCTCCTTTACTGGGTCTTTTGCACACAATGCGCAAATAGCCATATATTCCAGTGGTAACCTGAGTCTTGATAGACCTTTATGAAGTTTCTGAGCAAATGCTTGTCTAACTTGGTAACACTCATCCTAAAAAGAAGAAAAGAAATTTTATATAACAATGACTCTTCAGTTATCTGCTTAGGAAATAAAAAGCCAAACTGTTTGCCACAGAAATTTGAAATGTATATATAATAAGCATATAGTGCTAATGCTAATTAACACCCTTTCTTCAATTTTCTTACATTGATGGCTAATGCACAAAGTTGGTACTGTTCTAATGTGATGATTTCATGATAACAAGGTTCCTGTGCCAGTTTGACAATAGCACTAGCAGCAGCTAGCCTTAGACGAGACATATCAGGTTTGCTGAAAAATAAATAGAAAATATGGACTAGTTAGTATATGGATAATTTACTGAAGGTATTTTTGCTTATTTTTTTGTTGCCATCACAAAGTATACTAAAGATAGTGATCATTTCTATCTTTGAGCATACATAATATTTAAGATGGTAATGAGTTTAGAAGATATCTCATCTTGTTGAACTGAACTATGCACAATGGTTTTGCCTATCCATCTTCTCTGCATTTACTAAGATGAGTCAAAAAGTTTCCCATCAATCACAATATTTAGTTTCATCTCCTTTAAAATAAATTGCTTTTGAGGTTATGATGGCAATTAAGACTAGAATTTCCATTGTTAAGCAATATGATTGTGAAGTGTGACATCATGTGATTGCGTCACTTAGCAACAGCAATCCCAGCAGTCATCATAACCTGCTATTGTAACCTCAAAATCACACAGGTAGTTAAGTGAGGAACTAATGTGACCACCCCATGGGAAGAAGTGAGGATCTCAGGCAAGCAGGCCAATATGTAAGAGCTGTAGGTAGGCAGGCAGGTGCCATGGGGCAGGTTCAATGGAATGCAGGCAAGTGAGTGCCATAGGTGGGCAGGCACAAAGTTGCATGAGTGGGTATGTGCTATGGAAAGGGGATAGATGCTCCAGGCTGATGCTACAGATCATGGGTGGATACTATGAGCGCACAGTATAGAGCACAGGGGGTGCCATGGATGGGCACTGGATGCTAGAGTTACTAGATTCATCAATATAAGGCAGAGTATTCTGCTCAGAATGGGTCAGAAATATATTTTCATTTCCTGTATTATTTGAAAAAAATGTTTGTAATATTGCTTTAAAAGTATCATTTATATACCTAATTTTCCCCTGTTCAGTTAGATCTCCATCACTGTGCAAGATTGTTGTTAACAGTCTTAATGTAGATGTTCCTGATTTACTGTGATTATTCTTCATTCCTAGTAACCATCGAACCATCATTTTAATTGCCTGGATCTGAAATACATGTTAACAAATAATCAAGCCAAAGTTTATCACGCTTAGTAGATCATTATAACATCTCAAGAAATTTCATCTTGAACAGAGATTTTTTCCCCCAAAAAAGCATTATAAGAAAAATATAACTTGGCAAGTGAGAAAGTTTCAAATTTATATTTTCCTTAAACCAAATTAGAAATTCATGCACATTGTTCTCCTTTAAAGGAACTGTTAACATTGTACAGGGAGGGTGCTCTACTTTATCACTGGGGAAAGATCCTCATCAGGGAAAGACCTGGAGAGCCTTAAAGACCTGGTTGTTCCCCTGACTTTGCACTGTTGGGTGTATGATATCTTTTTTATGATCAGTTTTGTCATCTGTTTGCCATTTTATGTAGATTGTTATTTTTTTATATTGGCTTTTATTATGAGCTACCCATTCAGTCTTCAGTAGGGTAACACCTAAGTTGAATAAATAAATGGAATTTATGAATTTTAATTATTTATTTGGTGTTATTACTAATGCAGCAAGTATTGCTGTTATCGTCAAAATACAACACAAGTTTGAAAAAAAAAACAGAATACAGTGACTCTGTTGTAGTATATCTGTCTTTACCAGAAGGGCTATGCAATTGTTTCTATTTAATCTGGAAGAGTGTTACAGATTCCGTTTTAAAAAATGCTTTGGAACTTAATGAAATTTCAAATTGTATAATAATTATAATATTTGGCAGTAAGGCAGAGTTGTAGTATTACTTCATAAACTGCTAGTGAGAACAATTGTAGTTTTCTGTACCTGCAAATTCCATTGTATTATAAGAATCCGCAGATTAAGGCTAAGCCAGTCCACAACTACAGGACAAAAATTACATTGCTCCATATTATACTTTTAGACCTACACTTTTAAGTGTTAGCCATCTAACTGTAAAAGGGATAATGTCTACAATTGTTCTCCTTAACAATAACTATATAAAAATAAAATAGAAGATTACTGCAATGATTATTTAAATTAGAAATGCATGCAAATAACAAATTAATATCTCAATAGACTATCAATAATGTGTAATTTTATCAATATTTTATTATACACAGTTACTTCATTTTTAGCCCAAAAAGTAAATGAAAATGTGCTACTGTAGTTACATCATGTTTTGAAAATAAAACAGCACTTTGGATAGGTATAAATCACAGTAATTATGAAAATGTAAGTTTTTAAGTAGTGTACCTTTACAAGAGTCTCAGGAGAAACCTCTTCATCTGGAACCCATAGCTTAGTTGTTTTTTTTCCTGGCATCTGAAACAAATTATATCAGTTGTTACTTTAGTATCATAAATAATATTTATACATTCTCCCTTGAAGAATGCATAGCAAATTTTAAAGATAATTCAAGCTTTTTTCAAAGCCTAAGAACTGTTCAAACATCTCCATAATATGTAAGCAATCTCAAGCAAAGCTGTTTTAGAAGGTGGATATTTTAAGGTCAAAAAATTCTACTTTCTTCAGCTGTTTTGACAGTCCAACTGTTACAACTCGTAGACCTACAATAATTGTTATTGATTATAATAACCATTATTAATTGTTTTGCAGTACTGCAGTATTATTCTCTATTTCATCTTGTAACACAGCTTTAATATTGATACATTATGGTCTCTAATATAGACAGAAATGAAAGTATTAAGGTATTTGGTATGAATATCTGCCCTTAAACAGCTTAGCTTTTTGGTTGGAGCAAAACAGTAAATACTTTAAAGCAGGGGTGACAAACTCACAACATCACATGACGTGCCGCGATGTATTGTGACTTTTTTGCCATTGCCGGCAATGGGGTGGGTATAGTTTCGCTATGATGCATCCGGCCCGCGGGCTGGCAGTTTGACACCCCTGCTTTAAAGACACTGAAACCTTGCTAGGCTTTTTACTTTGATGGTGAAAATGAGGTTTATTTTATGAAATTAAAGATATTTGCATTTGATTTTTTGGAATAGATTTTGAATAGATTAATCTTTAAAAGGCTAATCCTCACTTCCTCCTAAAGTAGAAGCAAGTCACAGAAGCAGCCGAATATTAGTTCCATATTATGTTTTATAAGAAAACAGTGGATGGTAAAGAGATGGAGCTTGCTGAGATGGAGAAACTCACAACTTTAATTAAAGAAAAGACACTGACTGGTTTTAATGCTAACTGGAAACCTCTTTTGTAATTTTTGCATGAAACAGAAAAAATGAAATTATGATATATGATTTTGATGAATAGAAAAAAAAGAAAAAATGAAAGTTGTGTTGTCACCTTACAATAAGAGGGAAGTTTGAATTTATACTTATAACTGATGTAAAAAAAATCAGAAGTGATTTCTTTATATTTCTTTTCTCATTCTTTTTAACTGCACTTCTGGTTTTGTTCTTTGTTTCTTTACTTTTTCTCTTTCTGTAATTATTAGTTACTGTTTATCTTGTTTAAACAATAAAGTTATCATAAAAAAATTAGAATACAGTATGTGAGATAATATTCAGAGAATCTTAACCAATCTTTGCCCTCCAGATAGCCTACAAGGGATAACAGACATGGCCAAAAGAATTGGTACTCCTCTATTTTTAACCAAAGAATTCAAACTTGTCATTGTATAAATTGAAAGTAACACAAGTAAATGGCATCTAGCATACTTTATTCCATAATTCATACAGCAAGCTTTTGACATATGACTAGATATATTTTTAAAAATTGAGGCAATCATTGCAAGCAGGCACTTTCTGAAGCTCTGAATAAGATTTATACACTTCTCAATCAGCAATATGTTCCATTCTTGTCCCACCTGTAAACTGTTCCTATTGTCTTAGATTTGATGGCTCCTCTCAATTGTGAGTTTCAGCTCTTTCCAAACACATTCAAATCAGGACTCATAGCAGGACACTTTAGAACACTCCAATGTCTACTTTTCAACTTCTTGGATTGTATTACATGTATATTTTGGGTCAGAATCCTGTTGGAGAAACTATGACTGCAAACATAGCTTCCCAACACTGGGCACTATGTTTCACTCCAAAATGCAGTGATAATCTTCAATGTACCCTGAAGATTCACGGCACCTGGTGCTGGAGGCAGCAAAGCAACTGATAACATTATGGAGCTTCCTCCAAATTTTAAAGTAAGGATGGTATTCTTTTCTTTAAAACCATTGTTTTCCCTTCTATGAACATAAAGCTGCTGTGACTTAAAAACACTAATTTTGTTTCATCTGTCCAAAGGACATCGTTCTAGGACCGTGGGTTGTCAACATCATTTTAACGAATTCCAGTCTGGAGTGGCGTTTAAAAGTGGGGCTTTCCCGGGTCTGCTATCATGGAAGCATGTTCACTTAGATAGTGATGGTTGTTGTAACTTGCTGCATAGTTCTTGATCTTAGAGGTGAATAGCTTCTGTTCTGAAATTTTCCTTTGTTCTTACTCCATCATTCAAACTACCCTTCTGTTCTATCGGGGATCAATTTTCTTCTGATGGCCATATCTAAAGAGGCAGATTACTATCTAAACCTCTTAATAACATTAATACCTGTGGTCAAAGGAACAAGGAATCTCTTTGAAAACAGTTTTGTACTCTTTAACTTTACTATGCTTACTATTACCTTCTTCCTTTCCTCCTCAGATAATTCTGTTTTTCTTTCTCTTGTCCATGTTCACTGTGCTGCACACAATGACAAAAAATATCTGAGCACTTTTCCCCATTCAAACAGGCTGAGTGACTGATTATGAGATTGAAGATATCCATGACTGTAATTAAAGAGTCTGTTAAGATATCATTAAAACCCAATAAAGTCTTTTAATTTCTAAGAGTGCCAATAATTTAATCATGTTCATATTATTTTCATTTATTATTTCCAATAATATGTTAAGTTTTATATTCAAAACAAAATGTACACTCAATGGCATAAACATACACATAGCTGTAGCAGTTTAAATTTATTTCATAGGAAATTGGGATTCTTTGGGGGAAAGTGGAAGGTACCGATATTTTGGGCCATGTCTGTATGTGAATCCAAAACAACATGAAGAAACCAGGTGGGGGAGAGCTAGATTACAATAGATACTATTATGAGTTCACACTATTTAATAGAATAGAGTTTGTATACAAAATGTTTACATCTATTTTTCTAGAAAAAGGAAAGAAATTGAATAAACAGGAGGAAAAATTCAATTTGATATTTCTCAAGGAGCTTATTACATTCTTGGTTTGTCTTCATTATTCTTCATAAGTTTACATTTTATGGTTATTCAGCTCAGTATGCTAGACGTACTAAGAATTGTACAGCTATTTTCTCTTCTGAAATGAACACAATATAATGTACAATATACTATTGTACATTACTATTTTTCTCTTTGATTTTTTTTTACTGCAAAAAGCAAAACATTCTTACCCTGTCACTCATTAACAATTCTTTAACTATAAATGTAGCCACCAAAGATTTCAGCGGGGCAGCAAACTGATCAGGTGCCAACAAGGCTATGTGGCCAATGGAAACCAGTGGTGTAATCAGATGTTCCAGATTACTTGGATCGAGACTCTTATGTAGCGGCTAAAATATATAAATGATGATAAATGTTAACATCAATATGCCCTTAAAGAGTAGTTAGCTGCAATCATTTAAAAGTATTTTAACCTTTTCAAAATTAAATTCTTCAGAATTTTCTACTAATGCACTATAAATATAAAATTAAAAAATACCTCAAATATCTGTGCAAATTGTGTTTCTTTACTGGAGAATATTGCATGGATGCAGTGAATGGCATATTTGGCCTGTTGAGGAGGACCTTTTTTAGCTTTATGTTGCAAAACTGGAAGCAAAGCTCTAGAGTAAAAAAATATATATAGTATATATATAAATGTAATCACATCACATGTTATGTTTGCTATGGCCGAATCTATTAAACATGTAGTAATTTCCAAATGTTTTAAGACAATAGGATGACAGCCATACACAAAGATTTAAGTTTCATTATCATTTCAGTACAAGTAGTCCTTGGTTTAAGAATGAGTTCAATTCCCAAAGCCTGCCCTGAAATCAAATTTGTATAATACTGTATAGGCAATTTTGTTTAATGAACTTGAACCATTGTATATTTAACTTTAATCCTTGTGTATTTAATTAGACTTTTGCTACGATAGGCTCTGTTCCTAACTATGGGTCTTCCTTAAATAGGTGCATTCTTAACCTGGGACTTACCATATTCGTGATCCACCATGCAAACCAAAACTTCAAAAATCATCCCATGATTTATATACATATGTAATATAATTCGCTTCAGTTTATATGCCTTTCCAATCTCAATGACTCTGAATCCAATATTGCACTTGCACATGGGCAGCACCTCTCTTCCTGATTCAGTGCAAGCCATACCAAAGATGTGGCTACTTTAACAAACCTGAGGTGCTCAGGATCCAAACATTTTCTTCTAAAATCATTTTTGAACCATCCACAATCCTAGTCTATAAAAAGCTTGTATATGCATCAATGCGCTAACTTTTTAAGTACAATTTCTAAAATCTGTGACAATATATCAAATTCCTAAAGATAACTTCATACACAGAGGGAAAGATTTCATTCTTTTTAATCATTATCATTCCTCAACATTAAAGACAATGCAAATTCCAGTAGCAGAAGCCTCAAGGGAAGCAGCTAAAAATATAACAGTAAAGTGAAATCTTTAGGGCACCGATCTTGCTAGGCAAACATACAGGAATGCTACTGAAATATACATAAGTATACTTTAAATATACTTATTTGCTTAGCCTTCATCTAGGGCAGCGGTTCTCAACCTATGGGTCGCGACCCCATTTGGGGTCGATCGACCATTTAACGGGGGTCGCCAAGCAAGGCTGTCCGCCATTTTTTCCCCTTTTCCGGCGGGTGCCTTACCTCCCTTGAGCTGGGCCAGCTGGTGGTCGGCCTGCTCCGTCTCTGCCGCTTGCCAGCTACGCCTCGGCCGGAGCAGGGGGCGGAACCACGCATGTGCGGCGCTCCCGGGCAGGGAAAGTCCTCGATTTACGACCAGTTTAGTCCTCGACTTACGACCGGTTTAGTCCTCGACTTACGACCGGTTGGGGGGTCGTGGCATTAAAAAGGTTGAGAACCACTGATCTAGGGGATAATGTGCTGGCCTAAAAAACAGGAACCCGCTCTAGTCTAGTCCCCTGCCTTAGGCATGAAAGTCTGCTGGGTGACCTTGGGCCAGTCAATCTCTCTCAGCCAACCCACCTCACAGGGTAGTTGTTGTAGGGAAAATAGAAAGGAAAAGATTATGTATGTTCACTGCCCTAAGTTATTTATAAAAAAAACAAATAAGATTGGGTGAAATTCTAATAAATAGAGTATAGAATTAACTCACGATCGTATGTGTAAAAAATTCTCCTCAATTTTGCTTCCTGTGTTCTTAAAAATCTGTAATGCAGCTTCAGCTACTTTTTCATCATCCATTTTTAAACAGGCCAGGAGTGACTCAAATGTTTCAGCTGAATGGAATGAGATAGGGTGGGTAAACGAAAGAACCTGCAAGAGTAAGGATTAAAGGGGATTTTTAAATCATTCTTATGTTAACCTATGCTTACTGAATAAATTTCATTGACTCAATCTGGACAAATCTTTATGGATCTATGGAGAAACACCAAACACCCTAGTTCTAAGGATCTATGTACTTATGTACTAATGTACTTATGTACTAAGGCTTATGTACTAATGAGCTACAAATAATCCTCATTTAGTGACTTGACTCACTTAGCGACCATTTGCATTTACACCAATTATGATAAAGCAGCTTTATAACCAATCCTCACATTATGAAGGTCTGAAATAAGATAATAAGCACAGTTGTGGTATCACTTAGCAACTGCTTTCCTTAACAAATGAGTTACCAAACCCAATTCTGATCACTGAACAAGGATTACCAGTAGTATAATTCTGTAGCCGGTACAAAGATAGCTCCTGTACCAACAGAAGAAAATATTAGCAGCTAAGGGTTGAATTATGGAATCCTTGGTGCTCTCTGAGCTTGATTATTTTCTTGCAGACATTTCATTATCCAACTAGGTAACATCATCAGCATTCAGAGCACCAAGAATCTCATTGCTATTGTTTTGATCCACTGCAATTCTGATACTTCGATGAGAAGTGAAAACAGTATTGTTTTAGTTAGCTTAATATAAAACAATTAAATCATTTGAGATCAGACTTAGACTACTGCATCAACTGTGCTAATGAACATACTTAAACTACAGCTGCTTCTGTCCATAACATGTTCTTAAATATTAGAAATGTGCAATCTTTTTCAAATCAGACTATACTTGGAAACTGAATTTAATTAATTTTAATTTAAAATATGTATTATTTATTTGTGTATTTAAATATAGGAAGTCCTCAACTTACAACCACAATTGGGACTGGAATTTTAGTCACTAAGCTATGCAGTCAACACATGACTATACCTGACTTTAGGACCATTTTTACTGTGGTCATTAAGCAACTCACCTAGTTAAGTGAATCATGCAATCGTTAAGGAAACTTGGCTTCCCTAATTTATTTTGCTTGTCAGAAGTTAGCTGGGAAGGTTACAAATTGAGATCACGTGATCACAAGATGCTGCAACTGTCATAAATGAAAACCATTGCCAAGTGCCTAATTGCAAACACATGACTAAAGGGATGATGCAATGGTCATAATTTTGAGGACAGGTCGTAAATCACTTTTTCTGAAGCTGTTGTAACTTTGAATCATTGTTAAATGAACCGTTTTAAATCAAAGACTACCTGTACCTGTTTTCTATCCATGGAATATACAGATACTAAATTACTCATTTAATATTAAAAAACCCTTAGTAATAGCTAGACTGATTCTGACACAGAGTGGCTCTGGCCAGTTGAACTCTGACAAAAATGAGTGGCTCTACATTTTGGGGTACACTGGTTCCAGGACTGTGCCTTCTTTGGTGCTGGATGGGGTTATACTGCCCCAAATAGACCCAGTGCACAACCTGGGGTCCTCCTCGACTCATGATTCCTGCAAAAGGCCTTTGTACAGCTTCAGCTTCTATACCAGTTACACCCATTCCTTGATCAGTAGGCCTTGCCACAGTTACTCATGCCCTAGTCATCTCCAGATTGGATTATGCAATGTACTCTATATGGAGTTACCCTTGAACAATATCTGGAAGCTTCAGCGATACACAGTGCAATAGCATGGGCAATTATATGCGTTCTAAGAACAGCACGTTACATCTCTGCTCCGTGAGCTGCACTAGTTGCCAGGGGTTTTTTTTAGTCCAATTTAGGGTCCTGATTTTGACCTATAAAAACCTTCACAACATGAGACTATCTGAGGGTTTGCCTCTCACCAATTACATCAGAATGATATATTAGATCTGCCAGAGAAGGCATGCTGTGGGTACTAGTTTGCTAGTTCTGTTGAAGATACCATCAGCTGGGGACCTACATTTGGTGGTTCCCAGAAGAAGCCTCACGGCTCAGAGATGCTTCATAGCCACACTACTCATGGCTAGTAGATTTTTACTAATGTTTGATGACATTCAATTTTGTACAAATTTGTATTCTATCACCTTTTATCACCTCCAATTCTTCAGAAAAAATGAGACCAACCAGCACTGCTGACCATACAAATTGGAAAAATCTTAAAGTGAGAAAATAATGTGGATTTCTAAATATTATGGGGCAGGTAATACTAATAAGTACTTATGGCTCCAACAAAGGATAGAGGTGATTGCAAAGTTAGAGATCAGTCTATGAGGAGAGATTAATTTCAGAATTACTTCCTTTCCTTGTCCACTATTTCATGAAAGTCACTCATTATTATACTTAAGAGCATTCTTAATTTTTTTTTCTAAAAGTAAAAAAATAATTTATAACAAAAAAATTATTGCAATAGTGTTTTCTAAACAGGAAAATTTACCTTAAGCAATTCAAGACCTGCTCTAATTGCCTGATCAGTAGGGACACCTTCATCTTCATCATCTGCTGTTCCATCTATGGATTTGTTCACTTGTTTAATAAGGGCACTAATAAAGGAAAATGATAAGAATCATGCTAGGCATTCTATTTAAAAAATGATCATGTGTAACCAGTATGATTGAGCAAGAAACATTTTTCCTTCGACAGAGCAATGGCACATATTTAAGATATACATTTTTCTTTTCATTAATATTTTTGTTGTAACCGTTCAGTAATGTCCGACATTTGGCGACTTTACAGGCAAGTGCTCTCCACGCAAACCTGTTAAGCGCAGCTTCTTTCAGTTGTTGGGGGTTCAACTTTGAACCAATATACTGATCCTTTTGATATTCATGTGCCTTTTCTATCATCATCATCACCACCACCACCACCACCACCACCATCATCATCATCATTTTAGCCATTATCTATCCACTACAGGTTGACGGCTCTTCTGCATGTTTCCAACCAATATGGTCCTGAGCTTTCTTTTGCCAACTAGGCCTGCAATACTTGCTGATGTCGTCAATCTATCTTGTTTTAGGTCTCTTTTGTGAATGCTTTTTATCAAGTGGGATCCATTCTATGACTGCCTTGGTTCACCTGCATCAGTTCTTCTTGCTATGAGAACAGCCCTTTTCTATTTCAATTCTTTAACTCTCTTGATGACATCGTATACTTTTTTTTGTTTTTTTCCATAATCCATCTGATATTGGCAATGTGATCTCGAGTGCCACCTCTCTTTTTAAAACCAGCTTATATATCAGGTAACTCAACTATACAAGTTAATTACAATAATTGAGAACATATAGTCCATTGACAAATTAATAAAAATTGTTTTAGAACGAACGTACTCTTTAGTTACGTTAGTACGTTATCAACCTTGTCAGATACCGTAACGGAAAGAAATGATTGCACTATTTTTACATTGAAAAAGTCAGGACTTCGGTGACTGTACATCGGGAATAGAGAAGACATAGGGCAGTGACGATGTAAACTGGAACTGGTCTTAGTAATCCTTTCCAGTTTGGCAATTTCTCTGTGGATCATTCTACTTCTTTCAAGATGTTTGGTTCTTTATTAATTGGGCTTTCATCATTGTCATCTTGATAGTAAGTCAAACTGCTATAGAGTCCCTCTGTATATTCTTTCCACCTGTTCCTGATCTTCTGCTGGTCACTTAGTAAATTCCATTGCAGTCTTTAACAGTTCCTTGCCGTGCTGAAAAACTGGATCACATCATTTTCACTATGGCAAACATGACCTTAGTATGTTCCTTCCTGTTAGCTTCTTCTAGATGTTGACACTGTTCCTCCTGCTGCCTATTTTTGTCTTTCTTGGCTTCATGTTGGAAATTGCATTCAGCTTTTTAACTTCGTCTTTATTACCTTTGGCTTTGACTTCCCTTCACTGATCAGCTATTTTGAATTTGAATTTGAATTTGAATTTATTATATTTATACCCCGCCCTTCTCCCGGAGGACTCAGGGCGGCTTACAGCCAGTTTAAAAACAGTTTGATACAAATACAAAATACAAAATTTAAGAGAATAATTAAAAATAAATATTTAAATAGGCCGCTTCTACTAAAATTTAGTTAAAACCAATTTAAAATACCCCTAGGCCAGTCTTGCCCGCTGAAACAACCAAGTCTTGAGGGCGCGGTGGAAGGAGGGGAGATCCGGAATCACCCGGATCTCTGGGGGCAGCTCGTTCCAGAGGGTGGGTGCTCCGACAGAGAAGGCTCTCCCCCTGGGGGTCACCAGCCGGCACTGTCTGGTTGACGGCACCCTGAGGAGGGCCTCTCTGTGGGAGCGTATCAGCCGGTGGGAGGTAATCTGTGGCAGAAGGCGGTCTCGGAGGTAACCAGGTCCAATGCCATGGCGCGCTTTAAAGATGATAATCAACACCTTGAAGCGCACTCGGAAGGCCACAGGCAGCCAGTGCAGCTCGCGCAGCAGCGGCGTTACATGGGAGCGACGAGTCGCTCCCATCACCGCCCGCGCGGCCGCATTCTAGACTAACTGGAGCCTCTGAGTGCTCCTCAAGGGGAGCCCCATGTAGAGAGCATTACAGTAGTCCAGGCGGGAGGTGACAAGAGCATGGGTGACTGTGCGCAAGGCATCCCGGTCCAGAAAAGGCCGCAACTGGTGCACCAGGCGTACCCGGTAAAACGCCCCCCTGGCCACAGCCGTCAACTGGTCTTCCAGTGTCAGC